>NW_016814962.1:117203-130078 GCF_001698545.2 Rhinopithecus bieti | reverse complement strand
CCTGGCCGCCGCGATGTGCGACTGCTTCCACATGGTGCTGCCTACCTGGCCCGGAACCCCCGGCAGCGGTGCGCCCTCCCCGCCTGCAGCCAGCTCCGGTGGGGCGGGTGGGCTCCGCGCGAGGGCGCGCGCTGGGGCGTGTCGGGGGCGCGCAGTGCGGGCTGTGGGGGCGGGGGACTCGGGGACGCCGGCTGGACTCGCGCGCTGTTCTGGGCCTCCCCGGCCGCTGGGGTCTCTTCTCCCGTGCCTCGCGTTCTACCTGTCCGCGACTCTCGGTCCCTGCTCCTCTCCCGGCCTCTGGGGCTGTCTCAGCCATTCACTTTGTTTCTCGGTGGCTGACTCGTCTCTGTCGCGCACTCCCTCTGTCACTCGCGGTCCCTGTCTATCTCTCCTTTTCGCTCCTGCCCCGCTGCTGGGACGCTGTCTGGTCGAGAGGCGGCCTCCTGGGAGGTGCTACCGCGCTCTGGAGCAGAGCTGGTGTCTGCATGGGGCATGAAAGCCGGGGCCGCCGGGACCCGGGGCACCTGCACCACCAGGCTTGCCCTCTCACCTGCTTTGGGGGAGAGCAGCCAGGCTGGTCCAGGAGTCTGGGCTCTCCACTTTGGTCCGGGGCTTCTAGGCAGGGTTGAGCAGCGTCTACTGTGTGGCTGTGTGGTGGGGTCGCTGGCTAGGTAGAGGCCTGTGGCAGCGCTAGGCCTGAGGTCTGGGGCCTTGGGAGGGGCCTGAATGGGGTCAAAGTCAGGCCACAGGGTCCCTCAGTGCTGGGCAAGGGAAAGTGGGTGCTACCCACTGGCATGCCCCCAGGGATGGTCAGTAGCCTCCCTCTGAGCCGCAGGCTGTGGAATGTGTACCTGCTGCTTTTTGTGTGTCTGTCCCTGCACTGGGCCTGGTTCCAGGGCCTGGGTGTCTCAGCATCTTAGAGGGCAGGGCTGGGGTGGGGGGGCAGTCCCTTGGGCTAGGTCTGTGCTGCTGCAGCCTGACCACACCCAGGGCCTTGGCAACCACTGGCCAGGGGGTTGGGCCGTGACGGCACTGGCACGGGCTGGACCCCACTCCTTGGGGAAAACAGGTCAATGCTAATGGTGCCATGCTGCAGGTGCAGAGGGGTGCCCTTGGCCTGGGCATGCCCCCCAGCTGCAGCAGGCACTACCAAGGCCCCTCCTGTGGCCTGTTTATCTGGTGCGCACTTAGGGTGGGAGACTTGTCAGAGGGACTCCAGAGCAGGGAGGCCCCTACAGCGCCTGCTTCACGGTGTTGCAGAAGGGAGTCCAAGGTGTCTGGGCTCAGCGGCGCGAGGATGATGGCCCCAGCCCCCTCCTCTTTCACTATGACTGGCCCTGCCCACATGGCTGCAGGTCGACCTCCTCAGAGGGAGAAGGGCGGGGCCCCAAGGCATGGGACCACTACCCTGCCCCCAGCTTCCCTGCACAGCCCTTCCTCTCCACTTCCTCCTCACTCACGGGCACCCAGAGACTCCCAAGTTGCAGGGTCCAGGACCACCTCATCCACCCTCGGCCTCCATAGAGGCCTATGCTGGCTTCGTGGTTCCCAGCCTGTCTGAGGCAGTCCCTCCTTGTGTCCAGCCTACAGAACCATCCGCTCTTAGGGAATAAGGTCAGTGGCTCTCACTGGAGCTTTGGTAGGGGACTTGCAAGATCAGAGCCCTTGGGAGTTCTGTCCAGCACGTCAGTTCCCAGACCCTCCCCAACCCTGCAGCCTAGGAATGTGCATTCCTGACAAGCACCCTGCCACCTACTGCCTTTCCCAACCTGGATTTGGTCCAGGCCTTTTTCACCTGCAGTCCCCTCTCAGCAGGCTGGAGATGGGCGGACTCTCCCCTACTCTGGTCTTCCTTTCCAGTTCAACCCTGCCCTCTGCCAGCCGCACCAGGCACCAGCCCAGCAGGGAGCCATCTCCTGGGCAGCTTTTGTGCGAGGCTGCCCCCTGGTGGCCTTGCTGGGAACACCCCACGCAGCGCTGCCGACTGTAACACCAGCCCGTTCACTCCCAGCGGGCTCTGAGTGTCACACCCTTGCCTATTCCAGGGGCAGGTTGCCTCCTTCCCAGGGGCAGAGTTGGATCCCCGATAGCTGGGGAGACAGGGAACCCCTCCCCGGCCCTGGCCCCCACCCTGCACCTGCTGCCCCTGGCTTGGCCTGAGCACCTCCCACAACAACACCCCAAGAAAGCACCACCGTGTTGGGAAGGCCCCAGGTGCAGTGACATCGTGCGAAGATGTGTGGGTGGTCTCTCCTCTGGGATGGGGGTCATGAGATGGCTGGGCCCTTTCCCAAGAAGGGTGCAAAGCAGGGCAGCTGTGGAGGTGGTCTGGCCGTTCTGTGCCTCGCTGGTGCCCTCTTCAGGGCCTTGGGCTGCAAATGTGGGTCAGGACCTCACATTGGAGACGGGAGTGAGCGTAGCTGCCTGTGCTGCTAGCGCCATGCCGCCAGGGATGCCAAGTGACAGCACGGGCGGGCCTGTCACCACCCTAGTGTCTCCCTGACTGGGTCATCCACACTGAGGGAGGGCTGTATTCCCATTCTGCAGACAGGGACACTGAGGCTGGGGACCGTGAGGCAGTGACTCCCTGGGCTCTTAGGGACCAGAGCAGAATATCGCATGCTTTGGTCAGTGACATGCTATTCTGACAGGTACTGGCTCTGCCCTGCCACACCAGGCAGGGTGACTGCAGGCAAAGGAGCCCCTCTGTGGCCGCTAGTGGCAGGAATGGCCCTGAGGAGGAGGCAGCAGAGGGCATCCTGGAGTGCCCTCCAATGAGGTGGCCTCTCAGAAGCCACCGACAGTGATATTGTAAGTGTGTTCCTAACAACAACCCCAGCACTTTCCCTGGTGGGGAAACAGAAGCTGAACCACCAGGGAGGGAGGCTGGGCTGCCTGCTGGCCTCTGGCTCCTGCCCCAAACCTCAGGAGTGCCCACCTGGTGCAGCTCAGGGAAGGGGGTGGGGCTCAGAAGTGGACAGGAGGGTCAAGCCCACAGAGCCTCCAGTTCCAATGCCCCGGGAGCCCGCTCCCTCCCGGCCTTCTCCATGCCCAGGAAGCTGAGTGCCCACTCCCATCTGGGCTCATCGTGGCTGGGCCTACAGCAGGAATGCCCTCATTGCCTTCTCTCCATTTGGCCAAGCTCTTCTGTCCTGGGCTGGGCTAGAAGCTGCCTCTTCCGGGAAGCCCCCTGGGTTGCTGGGCTCACTCCCAGCTCTCCCTTAGACTCTGGCCCCCTCTGTGTCCTTCCTCTTGTGACACCTATGCTGAAAGCCTCTGTGTTTCAGGCTCAGCTGGGGGCTGGCTTGGCCAGGTGTGGAGAAGTACAGGTGCTGGGGAGCAAATGCCTCCAAACCCCAGCAAGGGGGGGCACTGCCATCTGGGGGTCCCTGCCACCCACTTCAGGAGTAGAATGCCACACTCTCCCAGCTTGGTCTTCTGGCTGGCAGAGGCACACCCTGTGCTCGGGGCTAGTGTGAGCTGTGGGAGTGCTTCCCGTCTGCCTGCCTGTTCACCCATGCTTCTGGGTCTCAAAGCCACCCCGGGAGCCCTGGGACCTGGGAGGTCATACCTCAGCAGAGCAAAGATCCACCCATTGCTCATTCAACAAACGTGAACCCCATTTTTGTGGCCAGTGCAGCCGCAGGGGGCACAGAAGGGCCAGAGAGGGCTCCCTGGAGGAAAACTGGCCCAAATGGAGACTGGGACTGGTCATGAAAAAGAAGTGGCGGCAGAGCAGAAGGAGCTTGCAAAGGCTAAGGGCGAAGGCCGGGACCTGCAAGGTGTTCAACCCAGTGCATCTGGGACAGGTGGGGTGAGGATGGAGAGGTGGCAGCGCCAGCTGCTGGAGGGAGGGCTTTGTCCTGAGGGCACCGGGGAGCCCCATAGGTCTTAGGGCAGTTTCGGCAGGAAGGAAGCTGCTCCATGGGGGATTTGGAGGCCAGGTTAGCCTGGAGGGAGCTTAGCGGAGCCTTAACTGGACAGACAGGGTGGACGGGCCATGCTCCTCTGCTCCTCTCCATCCCCTCTAAGGGCGGTGGGATCCCTGGCCACGCTGTGAGCTTCGAGGGTGTCTCCACCAGGCCCCACCTGCACTCAGTCTGAGCCTCCAGATTTCCCTTTATTTTTCTTTTTTTGGAAGCCATAGCCTGGCCGGCAGCCAAGGACTTTCTTGCTCGGATAAATATTTAATAGTCAGAAGCACTTTCTAAAATGGAAACATGGAGCCGGGCCCAGGAGGCAGGGGGTAGGGAGGGGCTGGGGCGGGAGGCGGTGATCCCCCATCCCCGCACCTACCAGAGGCCCACAGAGTTATTTGCAGCCACCGCCCTCCCCTCCGGCTGCCAGTCCCTGCCCTGCCAGCTGTGCTGCGCAGACTTGGACTTGTTGACCCAGTGTGTGCTTGTGAGGGTGGGAGTGGCATCGGGGCCTCCTCTCTGCAGCGCTCTTGGGAGGGACTCCTTCCTGCAGGGGTGGCGGTGGTGGGAGGGTAGGCAATTGCCCAGGCTGTTCCGGATAGGAGTCCGGAAAGGGATCTCAAGCCACACCCCTGCCTGGACACTGCAGAGGGTATAGCCAAGCAGGGGCAGCTGGGGATGCCCGGGACGCGGCAGGGGCGGGACACTTTGGGGAGCCTCACTGGGCTATGTCCGTGTGAGCCCTGCCAGCTGGAGGGGCTGTCAGGTGACTGCGCCTGGGTGGGCGGGAGGCCTCATGACTCAGCCCCACCGGGTGAGTTAAGGCCCCCTTGTTTAGGGCTCCAGCCCTCGGTCCTCGGCCTGCTCCTGCTGCCTGGCAGGCCTGGCTCCTGAGTGAGCCGGTACCGTCGGCTCCTTGGTGACACATGCCCTGAGAATGCTGAGCTTCACGCCTTGGCCTCCTCCTGGCTGATTCACCATCTGCTGCCCTCGGCCCTGCCTGGCCCCCGCCAGCAGCCGAGTTCCCACGGCGACTCCTAGCTGGTCCTGGGTCCTAACAGCTCCGAGCCGGGACTAGCTGTGCAGTGCGCATCACCGGACATGCCAGATCTCAGGGTCCGTGATGTGGTGGCTCAGCAGACGCCCTGCCTGCCGTCCCTCCAGCTGATCAGACACCTGCCTGACCACTGAGTCCTACCACGTGGTGCCAGGGGTCCGGTAGGTGGGGTCCCCAGGAACTGAGGCAGGTGAGCAAGGCCCTGCCCAGCACCCGCCTGCTGGTGGTCAAGTGTGCCCCTCTTGGGACTGGGTAGCAACAGGGGCAGCGTGTGAGGCGTGGCTCTCCAGCTCTTACCCTTCCCAGTAAGTGGTCCTGAGCCAGAGCCCAGGGTCTCCAGCCTGGCCCCTTCCCTTGCTGTGTGTCTGCACCGTGCTGTGGGCACCCACCGCCAGGGGCTCTGTAGCCGAGGGCTTGGTGCTGACTGCCTGGCGGGGTAGCGAGTCCAGGATCTGAGCTGGGAAGGTGCCCCAGGCAGAGCCAGTGGCACGTGCTTAGAGTCTGGAGAGGGCCTGGGGCAAGGTGTGGTGCGTTCCCATGGCAGTCCATGTTGGGGAGGGTGCGCCAGGAGGAGATCTCGGTCATGTGTTTCAGGGCTTGGTGGACCACACTCGCCGCACTGCAGCGAGGGTCTGGGAAGGGCTTGTGTGGCCGGCGCTGTGGCCAGCTCTGCAGGGTGCCTCCCTCTGGCTGCTGTGAGGTGGGCCTAGCTGGGGTGGGGGCCCCAGTAAAGGCGCTTGCGGGGGTCAGTGCTGTGTCTGGCATGACGGCCCTGCTCTGTGCCAGCATCCCCTTCCCATCCCACTCCAGCTGGGCTGGGCCTCTAGGTACGGTGATGACTCAGCCAGCCCTGCCCTGCCTGGCTAGTGTGGGTGTCAGGTGGTAAACAGGTAAACAGCGTTCCCAGGTGAGAGCTGTCTGGGACTGTTCCCGGAGCAGACCTGGCCAGCTTTTCTGTCTTCGTGTAAATAGAATCATTTTCTACCTTTGTGACCATTAGGTTTTCATGTCAGCCTTTTTAGGGCATTGCAATGGGGGGAGGCCAGGAAGGGGCCTGGGAGCAGGTCCCTGCCTTTCAGGACTGAGGAGCCCCTGGGGCCTCTCCCACCCCATATGCCGGCCAGTGCCCCTGCCCTGGGGCTGGGACAGAGCCTCCCCCAGCCTTGAAGTCCTCTGGCCTACTTAAGGACCCCTTCTCTCTGTGCCCACCTCAGGTCACCCTGACATCCCGTGGCGGGGGCAGCCCTCTCAGCCGCACCTTCCCACCTCTTCCCATGCCACTGGGGCCTGGTGTGGGTGCTAGCCATTGTGTCACTGACCTACCGGGCCGGGTCTGACCCCTCGCTGCCCCTGAGGCCTGGGCTGGGCCTCAGCTGTGCGGGCCTGCTCCAGACTGCCTGTTGGAGGCAGGTCCCCACCCAGGCTATGGGCACAGGGCTGGCACCCTGGGATCCCAGTGGGGCTACACATAGCACAGTTGGTTGTGTCCTGCTGAAGCCTCCTGGCCACCCAGAGCAAAGATGAGTGGGAGCTAAGGGCCCAGGGTGCAACAGGGTGAGGTGACCAGGAGGTGGGCCAGGCAGCTGGAGCTCAGGATAGTGGGGGACTTGGGGTCATGGGACTCAGGTGTTTCTCAGCCACCACCCAGAAATGACTGGGAAAGATGGGAAGCTTGTTAAAAAAAATAAAATAAATGCTAGGCCAGCGAGCAGGCTCACACCTGTAATCCCTGCACTTTGAGAGGCTAAAGCAGAAGGATCTCTTGAGTCCAGGAGTTTGAGACTAGCCTGGGCAACACAGGGAGACCTGGTCTCCACAAAAAATTTAACAATTAGCCAGGCGTGCTGGTGTGTGCCTGCAGCCCCAGCCACTCGGGAGGCCAAGGCGGGAGGATCGCCTGAGCCCATGCGTATGAGATCAGCCTGGACAATATAGTAGGATCCTGTATCTACAAAAAAAATTTAAAATTAGCCAGGTATGGCGGCGTCATCTGGAGACCCAGCCACTTGGGGGGCTGACACGGGAGGATGGTTTGATTCCGGGAGTTTGAGCCTGCAGTGAGCCATGATCGCACCACTGCACCCCAGCCTGGGTGAGAGAGAGAGATCCTGTTTCAAAAAATGCTGGTTCCTGAGCCCCACCACACCCTGCTTACCAGATATCCTGGTGCTTCGAGGGGTGGGGGCTGCTGTGAGTTTGGGCTGCGAGGGCTGAAAGGAGGCCAGGGTTGGCTGCCCTGGGGGCTCAGGCAGGTGGCAGATGACCAGGCCCCAAGGTCACTGGCCCAGCCCCCTGTGGGCTCAGTCCTGCCCTTAGGCTATGCCTCTCCTCCCTTCTGGGCCAGCCTCTATCCTGGCACCCGTAGGGAAACTGAGACACAGGGCTTGTGCAGAGCCTGCCTGGGAGGGACCTGCTTCAGGCCTGGGTCTATCCACAGAGCAGGACCTGGCACGCACTAAGGCACTCACCAGACTGGGCTGGGTGTGTGACTCAGAGCGGTCTGTTCCTCTGCAGTCAGCTGCTCGGGCTGGGGGGGCACTCAGGGTGGGGTCCCCAGCTCCAAGAAGCTGAGTGAGTGTTGAGGGCTGGCCTGGCTCCTGGCCCATCAGGGGACCCGCCTACTCCCTCTGGTGGGACGTGGAGGTCCTGGCAGGGTCCAGAGCCAGCCCTAGGAGCAGGCGGAGGCGGGATAATGGGGGGAGGAGCTGTGGAGGGAGGAACCGGGCGTGGCAGGGGGAGGCGGCCAGTTGGGATCTTCACTTCTGGGCCAGTTGGGAGAGCGTCTGTAGCTTCCTTGGTAAGTGGCTCCTGTGCCCACCCCCTGCACTTCGGCCCCCTTCCCGGTCAGCCCTGGGCACCTGCTTGCCTCACTCTTCCGCAGGTCTGTGGGGGCCAGCAGGCCACTAGCAAGAGGGGCTGGAGGAACAGCACTGGGCTGGGCATAGCCCTGACCCACAGCTGACAGCTGGGCAGGGGTGTTAGTTCACCATGGCTCCAGCCAGGGCCAGTGGGTTGGGCACGGATGTCAGGGAGAAATTCCCGGAGCCCCTTCTCCTGGCTCCTGGCCCCTGGGGTGCTGGCGGAGCCCAGGCCATACAAGGTGTGTGGCAGGACACCGAGCTGTGGGCCCTGGGCAGGTAGGGGACAGTGGCTCTTGTTTGCAAGGAGCCTGGGTGTGGGGGGAGGTGAATGCAAAGGGCACCTGCACTCAGGGCAGCCGCAGGTCTGCAAGTCCCCCAGGTGGGCGTGGGGCCTGGGGAAGGGTCCTCAGATGACCCTGTGCTTGTTTGGTACACAGGGGCCCTGGGTGTCTGTGGAGGGTGGTTGCTTCCAAAGGCCGGGTTTACTCTCCTGAGGGTGCCCGAGGTGGGCTGTGGGGGCCTGGGGCGATAGGCAGCCCCACCACACGGTCACACTGCCCTGGACGTCTGTGGGGGCCGGCCTTTCAGCCCAGGGAAACTGGTTCTGGCTAGCCAGCCTGGGATGGGTGGGAGCGTGGGGCTGCTCCTTTTGGCTGCCAAATCCCTTGGAGAGGTGGCTGGTGTGCTCCCCTGTGCCTCAGTTTCTCCAGGAGCAGAAGGAGATGACCTGGGCCCACCTGCTTCCCTCCCATCCCCATCAACGGCCTCCCACCCTCAGGCTTACCAGGCTTTTCCAGGAGATCTGACAAGCTCCTTCCTTTTTCCCATACACTGCCCGCACTAGCATTTATTATGCACCTACAGTGTGCCAGGCTCTGAGTGCTTGGTGAGCAAAGTGTTCTGGGGACCAGGGACCAGGCAGTGTCCAGAAGCCATGGCAGGGTGGCCAAGCTTAGTCTGTAAATTTGCCCAGCAGAGAAGACAGCCTGGGAAAGCCCAGAGAGAGCGAGCCCGTGGCCCAGGCAGGCACAGTGAGGGCTGGAGAGGCTGTGGATGTTAGCTAGGGCTAGAGCAGGCACAGAGAGGCTTCCCAGACAGTCTGACCCATGGATGGCACCAGGGAGCTACGGAAGGTTGTTTCCTGAGAGGGTGATGTGAATAGCCTCACGGGTACAGCTGGGCTGCGGTGGGGAATGGTTGCTGGGTGGGCGAGGAGCCCAGCTCCTAGGTCTAGGGGACTGAGGCTGGCTCCTCCGCCCTCCTGCAGCCTTGGAGGCAGACACAGAGGCAGGAGCAAGAGCCAGAGCTGGCTCTGCCCGCCTCATCCTGAGAGAGTTATCTCGAGAAGGTGGGGGAGGGGTGGGGGATGTTGCTCAGGAAAGTCTGAAGGTCTCATGACAGTCAGCCCGCTTGGCACTTTCTTCATGAAGTTCCACGACTGGGTGAGGCCCAAGTGCAGCCGGCTGTGTGCTCCTGTGTCTGGGTGGGCACAGGGCTCCCGCCTCCATGGCCTCACTCGGGGTGTTCAGAGGGAGGAGCTCAAGCCAGACACACAAGTGGACACACGCCCTAGCACCTGAACACGTACATCCCGTGAGCACACACGTGTGCACACTCACCTGCAAACCTGGAGTGGGCCGTTCCTCCCACCCAGGATGGACTTTTCTGGCCACTGGAGAGCCAGTCTCCTCCCTGCCAGCCCCCAGGGCCCTGGTGACTTGCAAATGTACCCAACCATGCCCTCCCACCTGGAGGCAGGGGATGGGGCCCTGGGGCTGCCAGTTTAGATGCAAACTTGGATTTTGTTTAAGCAAAATCCACTTCCTCCCCGCATGGACCTGTTCTGGACCCTCCAACAACTCTCATTTAGCTGGCGGCTGGTGGGAGTCATCAATTCGGACCCGGCTGTGGAGCAGGGGTGTCGGTGAGCCTTTGCTGCACTCCCTAGCCTTGTGTTCCTTCTCCCCTCCCGCTCCGCCCGCCCTCCGCCACTCCCCCCTCCCCCGCCCCCCGCACCCTGCACCCCACCTCCCGGCCAGGATCTGCTCCTCCCCCAAACACACTTCCTGAGGCCCTGCCTGCTCAGGCCCTGCCCCAAAATAGTCCCGTTCTTGGGGAGGCAGCTTTTCTGGGCCAGGGTGGGTGTCCTCTGTGCCTTTCACTGTGGTACCACCCCCACCTGCCCTGGTGTGCAAGGGACTGGCCTAGGTCCTGGGGTCCCTCCCCAAGGTTCAAGTTTGCACCCACAGGAATGTTAATGGTAGTGTTGAGGCCAGGGCGCTGGGGGCCCGGGGAGTGGGGGAAGGGCACTGGGGAAGGAACCAGGTGCCAAAGCCTGACCAGCTGGGCCTGGCGCAGGCGAGTCACCTCCACATTCTCCTCTGTGAAGTGAAGCTTTGGTGACTGTCAACAACCAGCGTCATGATTCAGGTGATGGGGCCACTTGCAGAGCCTGTTTGGGAGAACCAGAGACGGGGCGGGGCAAAGGCAGCCTCCTCCGCACTCTGGGGCGGAGGCAGGGCTTCCTTAGGACCTCGGGCCTGGGAGGAAGTGCTCTTGGTGGGGGACTGGGATACTGGGGGCCTTCCTCTCTCTCCCCACTGGTGTGGGTCCGAGGCCGGTAGCCTGGCTGGGCAGCCTTATCCCGAGGCGGGCAGGATTTCCCCCTTCCTGTTTGTGTTCCTGGGCCGGGTTCCTGCCAGCCCAGTGGCACAGGGGTCCCCATTCCACAGCTGTGTGGTCAGAGGCGGGTCTGCTGCTCCGTGAACCTCTGTGCTCCATCCCCACCACAGGCAGTGCAGGAACAGCTACTCCCAGTGTGGTTGCTGAGGGTGGGACCAGGGACTGTCCCGCGTGGGCCAGTGCCAGGACCAGGCATGAGGGCCAGCAGGAGCAGAACTGGTCACGCCTCCTGCTCCTTCCCCACGCAAGTTCCCAGCACAGGGTGTGCCCAGGGCTTGCTGTCGACACCCTCCCTCACCGGCCCCAACACCCACAAGACTACCCTGGAGAGATCTGAAAGTGCAGCCGGCTGTGCCCAGCTCAGGGGCCCTTGACTGTTGTGCCCACCCCCAGCCCAGCAGACCTGTGCTCCCCTGCCTGGCGAGTCCCTTCTCCAAGGAATTGCCCTCCTGACCCTTTCTTGGGCCTCACGGCAGCTGCCCCCCACCCCCAACCTAACCAGGCTCCTGCCTGCCGGGTGGAGTTTTTTGGCTCGGGAGGCTGCGGAGGGAGGAGGAGGCTGCTGGGTTTCTGGGCAGCCTCAGAACACCTGCCCCACCCTGAGTGCTGGGTAGGGCCTGGAACACCTGGTCTCAGAGGCAGTGGAGCCCCTCCCCACTCATGACCCCAACTCCAACCGCTGGCAGGGGAGCGGCTGTGGGCCAGGTGACCCAGGGACCTCCTCTGCCCCCAGCCCTGCTAAGTAAGGGCGGGCTGGGGCAGTTGCCCCAGCTCCACACCTACTGGCTGGGTCCCCTTGGGTAAGTGGCTCCCCTCCCCCAGCCTCAGTTTTCACATCTGTTACCCACCTTGGGGATTGAGGGGCAGGGTCTGGGCAGAACAGGAAGGGAAACTGAGGCCAGAGAGTGGCTTACCTGCGTTGCCCTTGGCTTAGCGGTGCGCAGGCTCTGGCCAGATTCCTGTCCCCTTCCTTGGCACGACCCCGTCCCACGAATTTGCTGTGGGTCTGGTGTGGCTGTAGCTCCAGGCAGCTCCAGAGCGGCCGGGGTAGCCCCGGCTGGTGGTCCCTTAGGGTTGTGGGGTGCACTGGGGACCCCTGGCAGGGCCACATGGAAGGAGTGGGAGGGGGCAGGTGGGCAAGGAGTGGAGGGTTTGGCAGCCATCTAGAAGGCAGAGCGGTGGGGCTGGCCAAGTTCTGTCTGTGCAGGTTGGGGGTGCGTCCAGGTGGGAGCAGCAAGGGCCCTGTCAGGTGGTGGGGCAGTGTCTGAGTGCCAAGGTGAGTGAGATGGGCCCAGGTGGCCAGGACAGAGCTGTGCAGAAGAGAGACAGGGCCTTGCCCCTTCGCTGCCTGGTTAGGGAGAAGGGGCCTGTGGAAGAGATCGTGTCATGGGGTTGCCAGGGGTACAATTCTTGGGCTGACACCTTGCGCAAGGCTGGTTTGGCAGGGGAAGGAAACGGAGGTTGTGGCTCTGCTGGGGGGTCATGGAGGCCAGGGGTCTGGGCCTGGCCACCTGAGCAGTAGGAAGGTGGCGGGGGTGGGATGATGTGAGGGTGAGTGTTGATGCCTCCTGGCACTGACCCAGCCTTGCCTGCCCTCACCTCCTGCCCTTCTCTTCCCTCACTTGAGAGAACCTCCTCCAGGAGACACCACCCCCGGGCCCTGCCAGGCCTGAGACCAGAGCCAGGGGGACGTGGGCTGTGCGCCATCTTGCAGAAGGGCAAGGAAAGGCCCATGAAGCAGCGAGGGGGTGGTGGGGCCTGTGCAGGCAGAGGTGCTCTTGGGATGAGCAGGCATGGCCCTGGGGGTGCCTCTGGGGGAGCAGTGGCTATGGCCCAGCAACCTACACTCAGGGCAGGCAGGGTGGCCCCTGAATCCACGAGGGAACGAAAGCTCAGAGAGGGCATGAGCTTGCTCAGGGCCACACAGCACATTGGCCAGAGCTAGACTACTGCCGAGACTGGGCCTCCCTATCTCCCTTCATGGGACAGTCCCCAAGGCCAGGACACCTACCGCAGGGGACAGGGAGCAGCTGGTCCCCGAGGCTAGCACACCACCCCAAAGGATAGCGACATGCTCCTTCCCAATCAGTGTCCTACCAGCAACTGGGTCTGGGGCAGGGTTGGGGGCCTTAGGTCTGAGACCCTCCTTGTCACTGCCAGAGGGAGGCCCTGGAGCCCAGGCCAGGGCGCCAGAGTTGGTGTGAGATTGGTATTGTTTCTTCTTGGAATATTTAGAGTATAATTCGGAGTGGGAGTTGGGCCTGGAGTTCTTTTTGTGGGACGGTTTTAAATAAGGGATTTGATTTTTTTCTTTTCTTTTCTTTTCTTTTTTTTTTTTTTTTTTTGAGACGGAGTCTC
>NW_016814962.1:103410-116820 GCF_001698545.2 Rhinopithecus bieti | reverse complement strand
CGATTTTTTCTTTTCTTTTCTTTTTTTTTTTTTTTGAGACAGCGTTTGCTCTGGTTGCCTAGGCTGGAATGCAGTGGTGCGATCTCGGCTCACTGCAACCTCCTCCTCCTGGGTTCAAGCGATTCTCCTGCCTCTGCCTCCGGAGTAGCTGGGACTACAGGCGTCCGCCACCACACCCAGTTAATTTTTGTATTTTTAGTAGAGACGGAGTTTCAACATATTGATTTTTAAATTGTTATAAAACTGCTTGGATTATCCATCGGGGCATCCTATCTTTTGGCCTCCCCGGGCCACATTGGAAGAAGAATTGCCTTGGGTCACACATAAGATACACTAATGATAGCTGATGAGCTAAAAGAAACAATTGCAAAAGAATATCCTAATGTTTTAGGAAGTTTACGAATTTGTGTTACGCCACATTCAAAGCTGTCCTGGGCCGCACGTGGCCTGTGGGCCGTGGGCTGGACACGTTTGGTTCTTCTTGTGGGTTTTCTAGGAATATATCCAATTGATCCAAAGTTTCAGATTTATTAGTGTAAAGGTTATAATTATGTTTGATTTTATGTAGAATTCTAAAATTTTTTATGGAGAAAGGATACAAACCGTGGCACACCCAAGTAACTAGTCCTCTGGTTGGGAAGTAGACCCCTACCACCACCAGGAGACCCTGTCGGCCTGCTCCCCGTGGTGACTTCAGCCCTAGTTGGCCTGAGCCTGACTGTGAACTGGATGTGATGGGCTCCCCTGGTATGAGTGCTTTTTATATCTAGCTTCTTTATCTCAACCTTTCGTTTGTGAACTTCATCCATGTTGCACATAGGTATAGTTTATGCCATACACTGTTCCATTGGACAGATACCTCAGTTTGTTTTTATTCTACTGTTGATGGACATTTGAATCTCTGGTTTCTGGGGGCCACAAATTATACTGAGATGGACGTTCCTGCACCCATCTTTTGAGGGACATACATGTGCATATTTCTTGGCCCTGCCCCTGGCTATAAGTTGCTGAGCCACAGGGTAAGGCATGTCAGGCTCTGATAGACTCTACCAGGCTGTTTCCAAGTGGTTGTGCCAGCTCACCCCCAACCCACACCAGGACGGAGTTCCGGCTGCCCCAGGCCTTGTCCTCAGGTGGTCCGCCTCGCCTAAATCTCGACTTTGAGATTTCAGCCATTCTCCTGGGAGCATATGGCACCTCGTGGTTTTGTTGGCATTGCGCAGATGACCAGAAATGCTGGCCATCTTTCCACATTCTCATCGGCTGGTTGAACATCCTCTTCCATGAGCTACCTTTCCAGTGTTTTCTTGCCCATGTTTCTATCGGGTTGTCTTTTGGTTTGCAAGAATTCTTTGTGCTTTCTGGGTTGGAGGACTTTGCTTGGTAAATGTATTGCAGCTATCTGTGCCCAGTCTGTGTTTTGGGCAAAGATAGCTGCAACTCTTCGATTTCATTTCCTTTGGATATATAACCCAGTAGTGGGATTGCTAGACCAAATGGTAGTTCTATTTTTTGAGGAACCATCCATAGTGTTTTCTATCATGGCTGTACTAATTTACATTTCATGCCCCTAGTGGTGTTTTTTGATGAACTTAATTCTTTTTTTTTTTTTTGAGACAGTCTCACTCCATCGCCCAGGCTTGAGTACAGTGGAGTGATCTCTGCTCACTGCAAGCTCTGCCTCCCGGGTTCACGCCATTCTCCTGCCTCAGCCTCCTGAGTAGCTGGGACTACAGGCCCCCGCCACCTCGTCTGGCTAGTTTTTTGTATTTTTAGTAGAGATGGGGTTTCACTGTGTTAGCCAGGAAGGTCTCGATCTCCTGACCTCATGATCCACATGCCTTCGCCTCCCAAAGTGCTGGGATTACAGGCGTGAGCCATTGCGCCCGGCCAGAAGTTCTTAATTCTAATATAGACCAATATCTGTCATTTTTTGTGTGTTCTGTTTAAGAATTTTTCCCCTACTCCAAAAGTAATTTCTATTTATTTTCTAGAAATTTTATTGGTAAGCTTTAAGTTTGGATCTATAATCCACATGAAATTAATTTTCTGTGGCTGAGATGGGGCGAAGATTAATGTTTTTCCATATGGATATCCAGTGGATCCCAGGCCATTTATTGAACAGATGATCACAGCTTTATGTATGTGTGTCTGTTTCTGGGATCTCTGTTCTGTTCCGTTGGTCTTGATTTGCATTTCCCTGATGATGGAAAATGTTGAGCATCTTTTCTTGTGCTTATTGAACACTCGCACATCTTCTTTTGTGAAATGTCTGTTCAAATCTTCTGCCCATTTTTAATTGACTGTTTTGTCTTCTATTGAGTTGTACACGGGCTCCATGCAAGTCCTTTGCCAGATACATTCGTTGCCTTTTCATTTTCTGAGGAAAATGAAAGCTCTTAAGGCCAGTGTTTTAAATTATGAGAACTTAAATTTATCAGTTTTCCTTCTACTATCCCTACCTTCTGTATCCTAAGAAAACTTTGCTGCCTTCAAGGTGGTAAATAATTTCTCCTATATTTTCTTCTAGAAGTTTTATAGTTTTCAGTTTTACATTTACCGCTATGATTCATTTTGAATTCATTTTCATGAGTGATGGGATGGAAGGGTCCAGGTTTATTGGTTTCCCAGTAAATACCCAGCTGTTCCAGGACCATTTGGTGAAAAGATTTTGTTTTCTATTGGAATAACTGGGCTGCTTTAACAAGAATTTGGCCGGGCACGCACAGATTGCTGTCAGGAGTGTTCTCACACAGGTTCACACCTGCACTTTGGGAGGCCAAGGCAGGTGGATCACTTGAGGCCAGGAGTTCAAGACCAGCCTGGGCAACATAGTGAAACCTCATCTTTACTAAAAGTACCAAAAAAAAAAAAAAAATTAGCGAGGCAAAATGGGGCATGCCTGTAATCCCAGCTACTTGGGAGGATGAGGCACGAGAAACGCTTGAACCCAGGAGGCAAAAGTTGCAGTGAGCAGAGATTGTGCCACTGCATTCCAGCTTGAGTGACAGAGTGAGATCCTGTCTCAAAACAAAATAAGCGGCCGGGCGCGGTGGCTCAAGCCTGTAATCCCAGCACTTTGGGAGGCCGAGACGGGCGGATCACGAGGTCAGGAGATCGAGCCCATCCTGGCTAACACAGTGAAACCCCGTCTGTACTAAAAAAATACAAAAAACTAGCCAGGCAAGGTGGCGGGCGCCTGTAGTCCCAGCTACTCGGGAGGCTGAGGCAGGAGAATGGCGGGAACCCGGGAGGCGGAGCTTGCAGTGAGCTGAGATCCGGCCACTGCACTCCAGCCTGGGCGACAGAGCGAGACTCCGTCTCAAAAAAAAAAATAATAATAATAAACAAACAAACAAACAAACAAACAAGAATTAATTGGCCATGTAAGTGTGGGGCTGCTCTGGACTCTGTTTTCTGTTCACTGGTTTGTGTTTCTGCCACACTGTCTTGATTCCACTGGGGGTCAGAGAAGAGACCTAGGATGACTGAAGTGATTTTAAATTTGTTGAGGCAGGTTTCTGAGCCAGCATGGGGACTGTCTCAGTGGCTGTCCCCTGTGCACCTGAGCTCCGTGCCCCGGCTGCTGTCTGGAGTGTCCTCCCGGTGCCAGTTTGGTCTCGTTGGTTGACGGGTGCTTCAGGTGTCTTGTATCTTCCCCTGTTCTACTTTGTAAGTTTATCATTTCCTAAGAGTGTGAAAATATCCTATTGTATAATAATTATGGATTTATTTCTCCTTGCAGTTTTGCCGGTGTTTACTTCAGTGTTTTAAAAAGGAGATCTAGGTGTTTTTTTATTTGTTTTTTGAGATAGGGTCTTGCTCTGTCACCCCGGCTGGAGGGCAGTGGCACGATCTCGGCTCACTGTAGCCTCAACCTCCTGGGCTCAAGTGATCTTCCCACCTCAACCTCCTGAGTAGCTGGGACTACAGATGTGCACCACTATGCGTGGCTAACTTTTTAATATTTTCTAGAGATAAGGTCTCACGGTGTTGCCCAGGCTAGTCTCAAATTCCTGGCCTCAAGTGATCCTCCTTCCTCGGTCTCTTAAAGTGCTGGGATTATGGCGCAAGCCATTGTGCCCAGCCTACTATTCCATCTTAGTTCCACTATTGGTTTATTACCTATACATCTTTTTTTTTAATGGTTGCATTATGGCTTATACTCTGAATATTTAACTTATTGCAGTATAATTTCATGTAAGATTGTCCTACTTCAAGTATAATGTAAGATCTTCACAATAGCAACTTCTGCATTCCATCCCCATTCTGTCATATGCTTTACTTCTATATTTGTAAAATTCTAAGATACATTTCATTTTATTTGTTATTATTTTTTTGGAGACAGAGTCTTGGTCTGTTACTGAGGCTGGAGTGCAGTGGAAGGATCTCAGTTCACTGCAACCTCTGCCTCCTGGGTTCAAGTGATTCTCCTGCCTCTGCTTCTTGAGTAGCTGGGATTACAGACGTGCACCACCATGCCCAGCTAATTTTTGCATTTTTAGTAGAGACAGCGTTTCACCATGTTGACCAGGCTGGTCTCGAACTCCTGGACTTAAGTGATCTACCCTCCTAGGCCTCCCAAAGTGCTGGGATTACAGGTGTGAGCCACCGTGCTGACTTGTTTTTGTTTTATACAGTTAATTACCTTTTTCTTTTACAGTTTCATTGAGGTGTAGTTTAGAAACCATAGAACCCACCCATTGTAAATGTACAATTCAATCATTTTACTAACCTTATAGAGTTGTGCAAACATCACCACAATCCAGTTCTGGAACACCTCCATCACCTTCCAAATTTTCTCAACCCCACTTACAATCAATCTCCCTCCCCACTCCCAGCCCCAGGCAATGCCAGCTTAATTCTGGTAAATTATGGAAACTTTAGTCCAAGGTACACTTGTCCCTCAGCATCCATGGGGGATTGCTGCTAGGAACTCCCTCGGATACCAAAATTCAAGGATGCTCAAGTACCTTCTATAAAGCATTGTAGTATTTGCAAATAACCTACATACATCTTCCCTCCCCAATACTTTAAATTATCTCTAGATTACTTATAATACCTAATGTAATGTAAATGCTATGTAAATAGCTGGTTTACTCTATTGGTGAGGGAATAATGACAAGAAAAAAAGTCTGTACGTGTTCAGTATAGATGCAATTTTTGGGAGAACATTTTTGACCCAAGTTTCATTGAACTCGGGACACAGAAACCACTGATATGAAAGGCTAACTGTATACCCCCTCCTCCCACTCCTTTTTGCTATTATTGTCACATATATGCTGCGTCTATATATGTTATAATCCTAACAATATGGTGTTCGAATTGTTGCCTCATATTAGTGCTTCACAGACTGTTGCCTGTCTTCTAAATCCAGCCTCCTTTTTGTTTTACAAGTAAAGTTTTGTTGAAACAGTCATGCTCATTTATTTACATATTATCTATACTCTATAGCTGCTTCTGTATTATAGCTGCAGAGATGCAACAGAGATCATGTGGCCTGTTAAGCTTAAAATATTTACTATATTGCCTTTTTCAAGAAAAGTTTGTCAATCCTTGCTGTATACAATGCTCTGTTTTTGAAAGAAGTTAAGAAATAAAATGAGGACAATATATATTCAGAGTCTTTTATATTTGCCTATATATTTACCATTTTTTGCATCTTCATTTCTTCCTGTGCATTTGACTTACTGTCTGGTATTAGTTCCTTTCAGTCTGAAGAGCTTCTTTAGTGTATCTTGTAAGGCAGATTTGCTAGCAATGAGATGCCCAAGTCTTTGTTCATTTGGGAATGCCTTTATTTTGCCTTTTTTAAAATTTAAATTTTTATTTCTTTGAGACAGAGTCTTGCTCTGCCTGACTGGAGTGAAGTGGTGCAATCACAGCTCACTGCAGCCTCAACCTCTCAGGCTTAAGCTATCCTCCCGCCTCAGCCTCCTGAGCAGCTGGGACTATAGGCATGCACCACCATGACCCACTAATTTTTTAAAAAATTTTTGGGCCGGACGCGGTAGCTCACGCCTGTAATCCCAGCACTTTGGGAGGCCGAGGCAGGCGGATCATGAGGTCAAGAGTTTGAGATCAGCCTGGCCACCATGGTGAAACCCCATTTCTACTAAAAATACAAAAATTAGCAGGGCATGGTAGCGCGTGCCTGTAGTCCTAGCTACTCAGGAGTCTGAGGCAGAAGAATTACTTGAACCCGGAAGGCGGAGGTTGCAGTGAGTCAAGATCGTGCTACTGCACTTCACCCTGGGTGACAGAGTGAGACTCCATCTCAAAAAAAAAAAAAAATTGTAGAGATGAGATCTTACTATATTGCTCAGGCTGGCCTTGAATTTCTGGGCTTGAGATATCGTCCCACCTCAGCCTCCCAAAGTGCTGGGATTACAGGCATAAGCCATCATGCCCAGACTATTTTGCCTTTATTTTTGAAGGATAGGTTGCTTAATATCAAATTCTTTGTTGACAACATTTTCTTTCAGCCCTTTGAATATATTGCTCCACTTTCTTGTGGCCTCTACGGTTTTGATGTGATTCAGATGTTAGTTGTATTTTTATGCCCTTATTATGTGATAGGTCCCTTTCTCTTGAGCATTTTGACTGTCATGTGTCCAGGTGTGGATCTCTGTGTTTCTCCTGCTTAGGTTTTGTCGAGCTTCTTGGATTCTGCAGATTGTTTTCAGCCACCACTTCTTCAACTCTCTCTTCTGTCTCTTTATCTTATGGTTAATGCTCTGAGGCTCTGTTTTTCTTCAGTCTTCCTCCTGACCCCCTTCTTCAAATTGGTTAATTTATATTAATCTACAAGTTGATAATTCTTCTGGTGTCTCAAATCTATTGGTGAACCCCAGTAGTAAATTTTCAATTCCAGAATTTTTGCTTGCCTTTTAAAAAATAAGTTTTATTTCTTTATGAGATTCTTCATTGAGTTATTGTTAACATATTTTCCATTAATTTTTCAAACATGGTTTTTTTTGTGTGTTTTGAACAAACTTTTTTATTTTTCTTTTTGAGATGGAGTTTCACTCTTGTTGCCCAGGCTGGAGTACAATGGTGCAATCTCGGCTCACCGCAACCTCCACCTCCCAGGTTCAAGTGATTTTCCTCCCTCAACCTCCTGAGTAGCTGGGATTACAGGCATGCGCCACCACGCCCAGCTAATTTTGTATTTTTAGTGGAGATGGGGTTTCTCCATGTTGGTCAGGCTGGTCTTGAACTTCCGACCTCAGGTGATATACCTCCTTGGCCTCCCAAAGTCCTGGGATTACAGGTGTGAGCCACCGCGCCCGGCCTGAACAAACTTTTAATAGTTTCTTTGAAGTCTGTATTAAACCCAACATTGATGGACATTTAGAGATACTTTCCATTCACCCCTTTTTTTTCTCGGTATGGATCATACATTCTTGTTTCTTTGCATAAGTTGTAATTTTTTGTTGGCTGCTGGATATTTTAGATAATACATTCTAGCAACTCTGGATTCTGATCCTCCCAGGGTGTGGTCATGCAATAACTAACACCTTGTGTTTGTTTAGTAACTTTCTTGGACTAAATCTGTTCCAACTTGGAATAAGTCCAGTCTCAATTCACTGCCCCCTGACTTGATGCCACAGCTCCTCCAGCCCAATAGCTGTAGATCCTCCCCTGGCCCCTGAATTTGCTCTCAGATCCAGTGTCTAGGACAGGACTATGCCACCTCCACAGTGTACATACACTCCTGGCTCCCTCCCCGGGCCCCGATCTGCTCCCCCAGCCCGCTTATCTCCACTGACAGCCACTCTCTCTGCAGTGTCTGGCCGACAGCTGCAGCCCAGGGAGCCAGATGCAGAAACTGAAGATGACCACTCTGTAAGTGAGAGCGGGAGGAAGTGTGGCCTCCTCATACCCTGCCCCCATTCTCCCTGGGCCCTGGGAGAACTGAGTGGCAAAAGTAACTGGATTCTCTCCTGTCAGGTGACTGAAGGGCCTGCAGATGAGGTCATTCGACCACGGCCACAGGGGTCCTCACCTGTCTACGAATACACGACTGAGGCTGCTGACTTTGGACTCCAGGTGAGCCTGCTGGGCAGAGCCCCGCAGGCACCCAGATCTCCTCCTGCATCGCCCTGTGTGGGCAACTCACTCATGACTGTGCAGCCCTGCCGCCCTGCCCTGCTGCCCACTGGGCAGTGCCCACTCAGATGTCCTCTCAGACTACTCTGTGCCCTTGGGTTCCTCCCTGCGCCTGGCCAGGGCACAGTGGGATGGAGGTGCCCTGCAGCTCTTGTGAGCATGCGTGTGGGCTGATGGGGACAGGCCTCGTGTTACTGTGTGTATGTTTCAGGGGCACAGGCTGTGTGCATACCTGAACCTGTGTAACACACTCATGCTGTCTTTGGGGAAAGGGCCCCATGGCTACCTCTGGAGACAAGGACTTGGGGAAGGGATCAGAGGAGCCACGTCTATGAAAGGATTCCTTTTTGTACAATTTGAATTTCTTATCTCCCTCCATACAAAACTTCAGTTGCTGTGGGGCTTCCCTGTGGGCGCTGTGGGCTGTAGGCTGGGCCCTGTCGGGAAGCAGGAAGGCCGAGAGTTGCCTTTTCTCTGTGGATGTGCCTGGAGGGACCCGGCTCCCTCTGCACACAGCTGCATGTTGGAGGTTCTGGGCCCCTCTGAAGGGAGGGCTCCTGGTCTGGCACTAGCCTTCCTGTGCCCCTCCCTGTCCCTGAGCTGGGGCAGGTGCCTAACTCCCAACTCTTGTGGCTGCAGGAAGACACTCCCGGCAGGCAAGTTTCCGCTGGGAGACGGAGATCCTGGTGGAAGCGGGATTCAGGGGACTCACGGACGTTTTTCAGGATGAGTCGTCCAGAGGTGGGTACGGAAGGAGCTGAGGGTCACAGAGGTGTGTCCATCCACAAAGGATCCAGCCAGAGAGTCCGAGGTCAGAGCAGGCGGGGGAGGAGCAAAGAGGCTGGCAGTGTGCCCCGTGCCCTGGGGAGGTGGGGTGTTCTCGTCCCCCTTGTCGGGCCTGGGGAAAGGCAGGGGCTCCAGAAGGCTAAATCTGGTTCTGACCCTCCCCAGTCCTCCCTGGTGTGGAGTTTGATGCATAGCCAAGCTCCCGGCCAGGTAGACCTGGCTGTGCAGATCTCAATTTCCTCCTCTGTACAATGGGGCAGTGCTGGTGTCTGTTGCATATTCAAGTCACGGGGCTGAAAGGGCCAGTCAGCACCCAGGCCATGTAACTATGGAAGGTGCTAGACTCTGCTAGCACCCAGTGATGAGGGGACTCTGCCTCTAAAGCAATTGTTCTTTTTTTTTTCCTGGACTCCCCAGCAGTCCAAGAGCTCTGCAGGACACAGGCCCCATCCTGTCCCAGGTCTGGCAGTCTGCACCCAATGTCCCGTATTTTCCTTGGCATTGCTGTTCTTCCTTGTCTTGAGCATCAGGTGTCTTGCACACAATTCATACTTCATGTGTTTGTGAAGAATGCACAAAGGAGCCGAAAAGGGAACCTCTGGCCACAGGGAAAGCAGAAGTTGTTCTGCCCTGCTCCTGGTGCCCTGCTGGGCCTGGTGGCATGGACAGGCTGTGCCTAAGTCCTGGCAGGTTGGGGTGGGGACAAGAGTTCTAGAAGCTTCCAGCTGGCGTCCTCCAGAGCTCAGACACAGCTAGCTGAGCCCACCCGGTGGGTGCCCCCCCCCCGCTCTGAGTTGTCCAGGCTAATGGGAAGGATGGTGGGGTGCCCATCCTCTGGAGACTCAGGCCCCAGCAGGGATGCTTACAGTGGGACTGGCACTTGCTCACCCTGATGTGCTTTTGCTCCAGTCCATGCAGGAGGCAACAGAGGTGACGCTGAAGACAGAGGTGGAGGCGGGAGCCAGTGGCTACAGTGTCACAGGCGGTGGGGACAAGGGGATCTTTGTCAAGCAAGTGCTGAAGGACTCCTCAGCTGCCAAGCTTTTCAACTTGAGAGAAGGTGCCATGGCAGTTCCATCCCTGGGGTCCCCATTCTCCCCACCAGGATGGGAGGGACCTGGAGGGGGGCATTGAGGGGGATAGGAGCCACACCTGGAGCCTAGGACGACCTCCTCACGTCTCTGCTCAGCCACTTGAGGCTGGGATCACCCACTGCATCTAGTAAAATGGGGGACCCCATCCACCTTCCCTGTGCCTGAGGCACTCAGTGGGGGCTGGTGGGGCAGACTCAGTGGGATCTCCCCATTCATGCCCTTGGGTCCCTCCTCGCCAGCCAAGGCAAGATAGCAGACCCCATCTCATTCACACACGTGGCCCTGGCCCTTTCTTGGTCTAGGAGATCAGCTGCTCAGTGCAACCGTGTTCTTTGACAACATAAAATATGAAGATGCTCTCAAAATCCTTCAGTACTCAGAGCCGTACAGGGTTCAGTTCAAAATCAGACGGCAGCTCCCTGCTCCACAGGATGAAGAGTGGGCTTCCAGCGATGCCCAGCACGGCCCACAGGGCAAAGAGAAGGAGGTGAGACCACCATGCCCGTGGGGCAGGGCCCCAGCTGGCTTCACTACCCTGCTGGCTGAGCCTGGGAGGGGATAGCACTCCCAATCCGTCTGTCCCTGGGCCAGGGTCTCAGGCTTCTTGGACTGCTACCAACAGATTCCCTCTCCCTATGTTTCAGGACACGGATGTCGCTGATGGGTGCAGAGAGACCCCCACGAAAACTCTGGAAGGAGATGGGGACCAAGAGAGACTCATCTCCAAACCCAGGGTGGGGAGAGGCAGGCAGACCCAGAGGGAGAGGCTCTCTTGGCCAAAATTTCAATCCATAAAGAGCAAGCGGGGGCCAGGACCCCAGAGGTCACACAGCTCGTCAGAGGCCCACGAGCCCAGGGACGCACATGACGTGTCCCCTACAAGCACAGACACAGAGGCCCAGCTTGCAGTGGAGCGCCAAGAGCAGAAGGCAGGGCCGGGCAGCCAGAGGAGGCAGAAGTTCCTCAACCTGAGATTCAGGACAGGCTCGGGACAGGGCCCCTCATCAACAGGAGAGCCAGGCGGGGGGTCCCAGAGAGGGGTGGGCCGTGCTGGGGTCCTGGAAGAGTTGGGGCCCTGGGGTGATAGCCTTGAAGACACTGGGGCTGCCACAGGCAGCAGGAGAGAGGAGAGGGCAGAACAGGATCGAGAAGTGACGCAGTTGCCCACAGAGCTGGGTGACCCTAGAGCTTGTGAGGGAACCCCTGAGGAAGGGGGACTCAGGGCAGCCAGGTTCCACAGAAAGACCCTGGAGGGGCAGGCACAGGAGACAGCAGTGGCCCAGAGGAAGCCCAGGGCCCAGCCAACTCCTGCAATGAGCTGGGAGGGTGAAGGTGAGGGACTGCAGAGCCTGGAAATTGGGATCGCCAGACTGTCCTTGAGAGACACAACCGAAGGAGGCACACAGATCGGCCCACCCAAAATTAGGGTGCGAGTACACGATTTAAAGACACCAAAATTTGCATTTTCCACCGAAAAAGAGCCAGAAAGAGAAAGGCGCATTAGTGCCCCACAGCGAGGGAAGAGACAGGACCTGTCCTCAAAAGTGGGTACTGGCCTGAATGTTGAGGAGGTGGAAGGAGCAGGGTGGGAACCAGGCAGGGAGCCAGCCATACACGCAGAAGCACAAGAGGGTGAAGGAGATGGAGAAGGACTACAGAGGACAAGGATCAGCCAGGAACAGGACAAGGTCGGGGAAGACAGAGAAGGACAGATGAGAATGCCCAAGTTCAAGATACCATCCTTAGGATGGTCGCCAAGCAAGCAGGCAAAGACAGGGAGAGAAACAGCCACACAAGACACAGAGCAGGAAAGGGCAGGAGAAGCCATAGCAACAGCCGACAGAAGAGAGCAGGGAGGCACAGAGGCAGGACTAAAAGACAAGGAAGATAGAGACTCAGTGACAAACGAAACAAAATTACAATTAACACATGACCAAAAACCCTTGAAAAAGGAACAAATTCTGAAAGAAAAGGATGTGGCCACCAAAGACAGCAAGTTCAAAATGCCCAAGTTCAAGATGCCATCCTTCGGGATGTCAGCCCCAGGCAAGTCCATGGAGGCCACGGTGGACGTGTCTGCCCCGAAGCTGGAGGCCGACATGAGCCTCCCCTCCATGCAGGGTGACCTCAAGACCACTGAGCTCAGCATTCAGCCCCCTTCTGCTGACTTGGAGGTCCAGGCTGTCCAGGTGGACGTGACATTCCCGGAAGGCCACGTGCCCGAAGGAACCGGCCTCAAAGGGCACCTGCCCAAGTTGGAGATACCAAGTTTGAAGATGCCCAAAGTGGACCTCAAAGGCCCTCAGGTGGATATCAAGGGCCCCAAGCTCGACCTGAAAGGCCCTAAGGCGGAGGTGACGGCCCCCGATGTGGAGGTGTCTCTGCCCAGCGTGGAGGTGGACGTCCAGGCCCCAGGAGTCAAACTGGTTGGCGCGCAGCTGGAGGGGGACCTATCCCTGGCCGACAAGGACGTGACCACCAGAGACAGCAAATTCAAAATGCCCAAGTTCAAGATGCCATCCTTCGGGGTATCGGCCCCAGGGAAGTCCATCAAGGCCTCGGTGGACGTGTCTGTGCCAAAGGTGGAGGCCGACGTGAGCCTCCTCTCCATGCAGGGGGACCTCAAGACCACGGACCTCAGCATTCAGTCCCCTTCCGCTGACCTGGAAGTCCAGGCTGTCCAGGTGGATATGAAGCTCCCGGAGGGCCACGTGCCCAAGGGAGCTGGCCGCAAAGGGCACCTGCCCAATGTGGAGATGCCAAGTTTGAAGATGCCCAAAGTGGACCTCAAAGGCCCCCAGGTGGATATCAAGGGGCCCAAGCTGGACCTGAAAGACCCCAAGGCAGAGGTGACGGCCCCCGACGTGGAGGTGTCTCTGCCCAGCCAGGAGGTGGATCACGAGGCCCCGGGAGTCAAGCTGGACGGCGCGCGGCTGGACGGGGCCCTATCCCTGGCTGACAAGGATGTGACTGCCAAAGACAGCAAATTCAAAATGCCCAAGTTCAAGATGCCATCCTTCGGGCTGTCTGCCCCAGGCAAGTCCATGGAGGCCTCGGTGGACATGTCTGTGCCGAAGGTGGAGGCCGATGTGAGCCTCCCCTCCATGCAGGGTGACCTCAAGACCACGGACCTCAGCATTCAGCCCCCATCCGCCGATCTGGAGGTCCAGGCTGGCCAAGTGGACGTTACACTCCCGGAGGGCCACGTGCCCGAGGGAGCCGGCCTCAAAGGGCACCTGCCCAAGGTGCAGATGCCTAGTTTCAAGATGCCCAAAGTGGACCTCAAGGGCCCCCAGGTGGACGTCAAGGGCCCCAAGCTGGACCTGAAAGGCCCCAAGGCGGAGGTGACGGCCGCCCACGTGGAGGTGTCTCTGCCCAGCGTGGGGGTGGACGTCCAGCCCCGGGAGACAAGCTGGAC
>NW_016814962.1:89387-102902 GCF_001698545.2 Rhinopithecus bieti | reverse complement strand
GCCCCAGGCAAGTCCATGGAGGCCTCGGTGGACGTGTCTGCGCCGAAGGTGGAGGCCGACGTGAGCCTCCCCTCCATGCAGGGGGACCTCGAGATCACTGACCTCAGCATTGAGCCCCCATCCGCTGAGCTGGAGGTCCAGGCTGTCCAGGTGGACGTGAAGCTCCCGGAGGGCCACGGGCCCGAGGGAGCCGGCCTCAAAGGGCACCTGCCCAAGGTGCAGATGCCCAGTTTGAAGATGCCCAAAGTGGACCTCAAAGGCCCCCAGGTGGATATCAAGGGGCCCAAGCTGGACCTGAAAGGCACCAAGGTGCAGGTGACAGCCCCCGACGTGGAGGTGTCTCGGCCCAGCGTGGAGGTGGAAATCCAGGCCCCAGGAGCCAAGCTGGATGATGCCCAGCTGGAGGGGGAACTGTCCCTGGCCGACAACGACGTGACCGCCAAACACAGCAAGTTCAAAATGCCCAAGTTCAAGATGCCATCCTTCGGGGTGTCGGCCCCAGGCAAGTCCATCGAGGCCTCGGTGGACGTGTCTGCGCCGAAGGTGGAGGCCGACGTGAGCCTCCCCTCCATGCAGGGGGACATCAAGACTGATGACCTCAGCATTCAGCCCCCATCCGCCGACCTGGAAGTCCAGGCTGTCCAGGTGGACATGACGCTCCCGGAGGGCCACGTGCCTGAGAGAGCCGGCGTCAAAGGGCACCTGCCCAAGGTGCAGATGCCCAGTTTCAAGATGCCCAAAGTGGACCTCAAGGGCCCCCAGGTGGACGTCAAGGGCCCCAAGCTGGACCTGAAAGGCCCCAAGGCGGAGGTGACGGCCCCCGACGTGGAGGTGTCTCTGCCCAGCGTGGAGGTGGACGTCCAGGCCGGGGGAGCCAAGTTGGACCACACGCGGATGGAGGGGGACCTGTCCATAGCTGACAAGGACATGACCGCCAAAGACAGCAAGTTCAAAATTCCCAAGTTCAAGATGCCATCCTTCGGGGTGTCGGCCCCAGGCAAGTCCATCGAGGCCTTGGTGGATGTGTCTGTGCCGAAGGTGGAGGCCGACGTGAGCCTCCCCTCCATGCAGGGGGACCTCGAGACCACAGACCTCAGCATTCAGTCCCCTTCTGCTCACCTGGAAGTCCAGGCTGTCCAGGTGGACATGACGCTCCCGGAGGGCCATCTTCCCGAGGGAGCCGGCGTCAAAGGGCACATGCCCAAGGTGCAGATGCCCAGTTTCAAGATGCCCAAAGTGGACCTCAAGGGCCCCAAGCTGGACCTGAAAGGCCCCAAGGTGGAGGTGATGACCTCCGACATGGATGTGTCTCTGCCCAGCATGGAGGTGGACATCCAGGTCCCAGCAGCCAAGCTGGATGGTGCACGGCTGGAAGGGGAACTGTCCCTGGCTGACAAGGACGTGACTGCGAAAGACAGTAAGTTCAAAATGCCCAAGTTCAAGATGCCGTCCTTTGGGGTGTCGGCCCCAGGCAAGTCCATCGAGGCCTCGGTGGATGTGTCTGCGCCGAAGGTGGAGGCTGACGTGAGCCTCCTCTCCATGCAGGGAGAACTCAAGACCATGGACAAAAGCATTCAGTCCCCTTCCGCTGAGCTGGAGGTCCAGGCTGGCCAAGTGGACATGACGCTCCCGGAGGCCCACCTGCCCAAGGGAGCCGGTGTCAAAGGGCACCTGCCCAAGGTGCAGATGCCCAGTTTCAAGATGCCCAAAGGGGACCTCAAGGGCCCCCAGGTGGACGTCAAGGGCCCCAAGCTGGACCTGAAAGGCCCCAAGGCGGAGGTGACGGCCCCCGACGTGGAGGTGTCTCTGCCCAGCGTGGAGGTGGAAATCCAGGCCCCAGGAGCCAAGCTGGATGATGCACGGCTGGAGGGGGAACTGTCCCTGGCTGACAAGGACGTGACCACCAAAGACAGCAAGTTCAAAATGCCCAAGTTCAAGATGCCATCCTTCGGGGTGTCGGCCCCAGGCAAGTCCATCGAGGCCTCGATGGACGTTTCTACACCAAAGGTGGAGGCCGAACTGAGCCTCCCCTCCATGCAGGGGGACCTCAAGACCACTGACCTCAGCATTCAGCCCCCTTCCGCCGAGCTGGAGGTCCAGGCTGTCCAGGTGGACGTGAAGCTCCCAGAGGGCCACATCCCCGGGGGAGCTGGCCTCAAAGGGCACCTGCCCAAGGTGCAGATGCCCAGTTTCAAGATTCCCAAAGTGGACCTCAAGGGCCCCAAGCTAGACGTGAAAGGCCCCAAGGCAGAGGTGACGGCCCCCGACGTGGAGGTGTCCCAGCCCAGCGTGGAGGTGGACATCCAGGCCCTGGGAGCCAAGCTGGATGATGCACGACTGGAGGGGGAACTGTCCCTGGCCGACAAGGACGTGACTACCAAACACAGCAAGTTCAAAATGCCCAAGTTCAAGATGCCGTCCTTCGGGGTGTCGGCTCCAGGCAAGTCCATCGAGGCCTCGTTGGACGTGCCTGTGCCGAAGGTGGAGGCCGATGTGAGCCTCCCATCCATGCAGGGGGACCTTGAGACCACTGACCTCAGCATTCAGTCCCCTTCTGCTCACCTGGAGGTCCAGGCTGTCCAGGTGGACGTGACGCTCCCTGAAGGCCGTGTGCCCGAGGGAGCCAGCCTCAAAGGGCACCTACCTGAGATGGAGATGCCCAGCTTGAAGATACCCAAAGTGGATATCAAAGGCCCTCATGTGGATATCAAGGGCCCCAAGCTGGACCTGAATGGCCCCAAGGCAGAGGTGACGGCCCCCGACATGGAGGTGTCTCTGCCCAGCATGGAGGGGGACATCCAGGCCCCAGGAGTCAACCTGGATGACGTGTGGCTGGAGGGGGACCTATCCCTGGCTGACAAGGATGTGACCGCCAAACACAGCAAATTCAAAATGCCCAAGTTCAAGATGCCATCCTTCGGGGTATCAGCCCCAGGCAAGTCCATGGAGGCCTCGGTGGACGTGTCTGCGCCGAAGGTGGAGGCCGACATGAGCCTCCCCTCTGTGCAGGGGGACATCAAGACCACGGACCTCAGCGTTCAGCCTCCATCCGCCGACCTGGAAGTCCAGGCTGTCCAGGTGGACATGACGTTCCCGGAGGACCACGTGCCCGAGGGAGCCGGCCTCAAGGGGCACCTGCCCAAGGTGCAGATGCCAAGTTTCAAGATGCCCAAAGTGGACCTCAAGGGCCCCCAGGTGCACATCAAGGGACCCAAGCTGGACCTGAAAGGCTCCAAGGCGGAGGTGACGGCTCCCGACGTGGAGGTGTCTCTGCCCAGCGTGGACGTGGACGTCCAGGCCGCAGCAGCCAAGCTGGACGGCGCGGGGCTGGAGGGGGACCTGTCCCTGGCCGACAAGGACGTGACCGCCAAAGACAGCAAGTTCAAAATGCCCAAGTTCAAGATGCCGTCCTTCGGGGTGTCGGCCACAGGCAAGTCCATCGAGGCCTCGGTGGACGTGTCTGTGCCAAAGGTGGAGGCTGACGTGAGCCTCCCCTCCATGCAGGGGGATCTCAAGACCACGGACCTCAGCATTCAGCCCCCTTCCGCTGACCTGGAGGTCCAGGCTGTCCAGGTGGACGTAACGCTTCCGGAAGGCCACGTGCCCGAGGGAGCCGGCCTCAAAGGGCACCTCCCCAAGATGGAGATGCCAAGTTTGAAGATGCCCAAAGTGGACCTCAAAGGCCCCCAGGTGGATATCAAGGGCCCCAAGCTGGACCTGAAAGGCCCCAAGGCGGAGGTGACGGCCCCCGACATGGAGGTGTCTCTGCCCAGCGTGGAGGTGGACCACCAGACCCCAGGAGTCAAGCTGGATGGCGTGCGGCTGGAGGGGGACCTGTCCCTGGCCGACAAGGACGTAACCGCCAAAGACAGCAAATACAAAATGCCTAAGTTCAAGATGCCATCGTTCGGGCTGTCTGCCCCAGGCAAGTCCATGGAGGCTTCGGTGGACGTGTCTGCGCCGAAGGTGGAGGCCGACATGAGCCTCCCCTCTGTGCAGGGGGACATCAAGACCACGGACCTCAGCGTTCAGCCTCCATTCGCCGACCTGGAAGTCCAGGCTGTCCAGGTGGACATGACGCTCCTGGAGGGCCAAGTGCCCGAGAGAGCCGGCCTCAAAGGGCACCTGCCCAAGGTGCAGATGCCCAGTTTCAAGATGCCCAAAGTGGACCTCAAGGGCCCCCAGGTGGATGTCAAGGGCCCCAAGCTGGACCTAAAAGGCCCCAAGGCGGAGGTGACAGCCCCCGACGTGGAGGTGTCTCTGCCCAGCGTGGCAGTGGACATCCAGCCCCTGGGAGCCCAGCTGGACCACACGCGGATGGAGGGGGACCTGTCCGTAGCTGACAAGGACTTGACCACCAAACACAGCAAGTTCAAAATGCCCAAGTTCAAGATGCCATCCTTCGGGGTGTCGGCCCCAGGCAAGTCCATCGAGGCCTCGGTGGACGTGTCTGTGCCGAAGGTGGAGGCCGATGTGAGCCTCCCCTCCATGAAGGGGGACCTCGAGACCACTGACCTCAGCATTCAGCCCCCTTCCGCTGACCTGGAGGCCCAGGCTATCCAGGTGGACGTGACATTCCCGGAAGGCCACGTGCCCGAGGGAGCCGGCCTCAAAGGGCACCTCCCCAAGATGGAGATGCCCAGTTTCAAGATGCCCAAAGTGGACCTCAAAGGACCCCAGGTGGATATCAAGGGCCCCACGCTGGACCTGAAAGGCCCCAAGGCAGAGGTAACAGCCCCCAACATGGAGGTGTCTTTGCCCAGCGTGGAGGGGGACCTCCAGGCCCCAGGAATCAAACTGGATGGTGCGCGGCTGGAGGGGGACCTGTCCCTGGCTGACAAGGACGTGACCACCAAAGACAGCAAATTCAAAATGCCCAAGTTCAAGATGCCATCCTTTGGGCTGTCCGCCCCAGGCAAGTCCGTGGAGGCCTCGGTGGACATGTCTGCGCCGAAGGTGGAGGCCGACGTGAGCCTCCCCTCCATGCAGGGGGACCTCAAGACCACGGACCTCAGCATTCAGCCCCCATCCGCTGAGCTGGAGGTCCAGGCTGTCCAGGTGGATGTGAAGCTCCCGGAGGGCCACGTGCCCGAGGGAGCCGGCCTCAAAGGGCACCTGCCCAAGGTGCAGATGCCCAGTTCCAAGATGCCCAAAGTGGACCTCAAGGGCCCCAAGCTGGACCTGAAAAGCCCCAAGGTGGAGGTGACGGCCCCCGACGTGGAGGTGTCGGCCCCCGTCGTGGAGGTGTCTCTGCCCAGCGTGGAGGTGGACATCCAGGCCCCAGGAGCCAAGCTGGACGGTGCACGGCTGGAGGGGGAACTGTCCCTGGCTGACAAGGACGTGACCGCCAAAGACAGCAAGTTCAAAATGCCCAAGTTCAAGATGCGGTCGTTCGGGGTGTCGGCCCCAGCGAAGTCCGTTGAGGCCTCGGTGGACGTGTCTGTGCCAAAGGTGGAGGCCGACGTGAGCCTCCCCTCCGTGCAGGGTGACCTCAAGACCAGTGACCTCAGCTTTCAGCCCCCTTCCACCAACCTGGAGGTCCAGGCTGGCCAGGTGGACGTGAAGCTTCTGGAGGGCCACGTGCCCGAGGGAGCCAGCCTCAAAGGGCACCTGCCCAAGGGGCAGATGCCCAGTTTCAAGGGCCCCCAGGTGGACGTCAAGGGCCGCAAGCTGGACCTGAAAGGCCTCAAGGCGGAAGTGATGGTCCCCGATGTGGAGGTGTCTCTGCCCAGCATGGAGGTGGACGTCCAGGCCCCAGGAGCCATGTTTCACGGCGTGGGGCTAGAGGGGGACCTGTCCCTGGTCCACGAGGATTTAGCTGCAAAAGACAGCAAGTTTCAAGTGCAAAAACTGAGCACGTCTGGTGCTGAATGGTCGTCAAAGAAAGTTTCCATGTCGTCCTCTGAAATCAAAGGAAATGTTACATTCCGTGAGAAGACTTCAGCATTTCCCATTGTGGAGTCTGTTGTTCGTGAAGGTGATCTTCATGATCCATCATGCGACAGTAACCTGGGGCTTACTGTTGGAGAAGCTGGAGTGGATTCGAAGTTTAAGAAACTGCATTTTAAAGTGCCCAAAGTTTCATTTTCTTCTGCCAAAACTCCTAAAGATAGTTTAGTCTCAGGTGCAGAATCTAGCGTAGGTCTTTCGACGATTCCCTTATCATCTTCAGAATCCTCAAGTTGTGAATTACAACAGGTTTCAGGCGGTTCAGAGCCATCCACGCAGATGCCTAAGCTTGGTTTGACTGGGTTTCCATCATCCAGGCTTGATCTCACTGGTCCTCACTTCGAATCTTCTATTCTCTCTCCCTGTGAGGGTGTTACACTGACAAAATACCAGGTGACCGTTCCCAGAGCTGCCTTGGCCCCTGAGCTTGCTCTGGAAATTCCTTCTGGGTCTCAGGCTGAGTTTCCTCTTCCCAAGACAGAGTGCTCTGCTGACCCACAGCCTCCAGAGGGAGTTCCAGTATCTGGAACGGAGAGTCACTCTGGTCCACTGAAGTCCATGATTCCTGTTTCTCTTGGTCAGGTGTCTTTTCCTAAATTCTATAAACCAAAGTTTGTGTTTTCAGTTCCCCAAATGTCAGTTCCTGAGGGAGACTTACATGCAGCAGTGGGTGCCCCAGTCATGTCTCCTCTTAGCCCTGGAGAGGGAGTGCAGTGCCCCTTGCCAAGCACCCATCTGCCATCCCCAGGCACCTCTGTGTCCCAGGACCCAGAAGAGCTTGTGGCCTCCTTGCAGACATCAGTAGCGGCCCCCGGAGAAGCCTCTTCTGAAGATGCTGACCACGAAGGGAAAGGGAGTCCCTTCAAAATGCCTAAGATTAAGCTTCCATCATTTAGGTGGTCCCCGAAGAAGGAAGCAGGGCCAAAGGTGGACCCAGAATGCAGTGTGGAGGACTCAAAACTCAGCCTGGTTTTAGACAAGGATGAAGTGGCCCCGCAGTCTGCCATGCACATGGATCTGCCTCCTGAGAGGGATGGAGAGAAGGGAAGGAGCACAAAGCCTGGCTTCGCCATGCCAAAACTTGCACTTCCCAAAATGAAGGCTTCTAAGAGTGGGGTCAGCCTGCCACAGAGAGACATGGATCCTTCTCTTTCTAGTGTCACAGCAGGGGGTAGCTTTCAAGACACAGAAAAGGCCAGCAGTGACGGTGGTGGGGGAGGACTTGGTGCAACAGCAAGTGCCACAGAAGGTGAGGGTGTGAACCTCCCCTGTCCACAGGTCCGCATTCCCAGTTTGGGCTTTGCCAAACCTGATCTCAGATCCTCCAAGGCCAAGGGGGAGGTGAGCCAGTCTGAAGCTGACCTGCCTCTTCCCAAACATGATCTATCTACCGAAGATGACAGCAGAGGATGTGGGCTCGGGGATGTCCCAGCAAGCCAGCCTTGTGGGGAGGGGATCGCTCCCACACCTGAAGACCCCCTCCAGCCATCCTGTAGAAAACCAGATGCTGAAGTCCCCACAGTGGAAAGCCCAGAGGAGGAAGCCACGCCCAGGGACTCGCAGGAAAGCTGGTTTAAAATGCCCAAGTTCCGCATGCCCAGCCTTAGGCGCTCTTCCAGGGACAGAGGCGGGGCTGGAAAGCTGGAAGTGGCTCAGACACAGGCACCGGCAGCAACAGGGGATGAAGCAGCAGCTAGAGTCAAAGAGTTCCTTGTTTCTGGGTCAAACATAGAGGCAAGTATGTCCCTACAGCTCCCAGAGGCAGATGCAGAAGTGACAGCTTCTGAGAGCAAATCATCCACAGATGTTCTAAGGTGTGATCTTGACAGCACAGGCTTGAAGCTGCACCTTTCCACTGCTGGGGTGACTGGGGATGAGCTTTCCACTTCTGAGGTCGGGATCCATCCAACCAAAGGACCTCTCCCTCTTCAGATGCATGGCATGAGGCTTCCAGAAACCCAGGTTCTTCCAGGAGAAATAGATGAGACTCCTCTTTCCAAGCCAGGACATGACCTTGCCAGCATGGAGGATAAAACAGAGACATGGTCATCCCAGCCTGAAGGTCCACTTAAACTGAAAGCTTCAAGTACTGATATGCCATCCCAGATTTCTGTGGTTAACATGGATCAACTGTGGGAAGATTCTGTACTAACTGTCAAATTCCCCAAATTAAAGGTACCGAGGTTCTCCTTCCCTGCCCCCAGCTCAGAGGATGACGTGTTCATCCCCACTGTGAGGGAAGTGCAGTGTCCAGAGGCAAATATTGACATAGCCCTTTGTAAGGAAAGTCCAGGGCTCTGGGGAGCCAGCATCCTGAAGGCAGGTGCTGGGGTCCCCAGGGAGCAGCCTGTGGAGCTTAACCTGCCTTTGGAAGCTTCCCCAATTTCAAAGGTCAGAGTGCATATTCAGGGTGCTCAGGTTGAAAGTCAAGAAGTCACTATACACAGCATAGTGACACCAGAGTTTGTAGATCTCTCAGCACCCAGGGCTTTTTCCACTCAGATTGTGCGGGAATCAGAGATCCCTGCATCAGAGATTCAAACACCTTCATATGGATTTTCCTTATTAAAGGTGAAAATCCCAGAGCCCCACACACAGGCTAGAGTGTGCACAACAGTGACTCAACACTCTGGGACTCAGGAGGGCGCAGAAGGGCCTCCCACACAAGCCGCCCCAGGAGTAGACTCCATTTCTGGAGATCTCCAGCCTGACACTGGAGAACCATTTGAGATGATCTCTTCCAGCATCAATGTACTGGGACAGCAAACACTCACATTTGAACTTCCTTCTGGCCACCAGCTTGCAGACAGCTGTTCAGATGAGGAGCCAGTAGAAATTCTTGAGTTTCCCCCTGATGATAGCCAAGAGGCAACCACACCACTGGTGGATGAAGGCAGGGCTCCAAAAGAGAAACCAGAAAGTAAAAAATCTGGTCTGCTCTGGTTTTGGCTTCCAAATATTGGGTTTTCCTCTTCTGTTGATGAGACAGGTGTCGATTCCAAAAATGACATCCAGAGATCTGCTCCCATTCAAACACAGCCTGAGGCACGACCAGAGGTAGAACTGCCTAAAAAACAGGAGAAGACAGGCTGGTTCCGATTTCCCAAATTAGGATTCTCCTCATCTCCTACCAAGAAAAGCAAAAGCACTGAAGATGAGGCAGAGCTGGAAGAACAAAAACTTCAAGAAGAAACAATCACCTTTTTTGATGCCCGAGAAAGTTTCTCCCCTGAAGAGAAGGAAGAGGGTGAACTGGTCGGGCCTGTGAGCACTGGGCTGGACTCCAGAGTGACGGTGACATCCGCAGCAAGAACAGAGTTAATCCTGCTAGAGCAGGACAAAAAAGCTGATGATGTAGGCAAAGACTCAGTCCTGTGACCAAATGAAGGCTGAGAGGTATGGCTCATCAGCACAAGAGAGATGCAAAAAACTAAGTTGGAAAGTAAAGGCTACACACACATATGGAGCACCCCATCCCACAGCACATTACATCCACCTCACTTCACAGAACTGAGAACAGAGCAGAAATGACCAGAACACCTTTGTCACCATCACACAGCCCTCCTAAAATGGAACCAAAGCTTTGGATGCAAAGAAGGCACCCTGACTTCCCACAAGACACCAGAATTCACACGGTACTCAGAGGCGTTGCTGGGAAAGTTTGTTGGTCTTTATTAGATAAATTTCAAGAAACCTGTCCATAATACCCAACAGAACATGAGTGTTTCTTTGAGGAAAGGGTTCTAATGTCCGTGGTGTATGAGTAGTTTTTGGTATAACTTCTTTCCTGCTGCTGCTGCTTCCTGGCAAACATAGTTTTCCTATTTCAGGCAGAGTGCGGTATATTCCAGGAGACACTGTTTCCTTCTCTCTTAGCTTACTTCTTTGTTGAATGCTCACTAATGGCAAGCTTCAAGATGTTTTGTGTGACAGTACACACGTGCTAGGCAGAAGGGTGATGGCAGCCAGTGGCTGGCAGCCGGGCCAGCAGAAGCCAGGACATCTGTGAGTTATCATTCTCATCTATCCATGTCCACTTGCTTGCCAGCATCCACCAGTGCCTTGCCAGCGTGCACGGTCCCACACTGTGGCCCCTGAGTCTCCTAATGTACACACTGCAGCCAGAATGCAGATGGAGCTGGCTTGGCTGTTCCCTGGATGGGCAATAAAGAAAGTGCTGCATCCCATGGTGAAGGCTGCTGAGGTCTTCTGTCTACGGGTGGAAGTTTACCAGTGCTTTCCTCCCACACAGTCTGGTCTTTACTAAGTAGCTCTAGAGAACAGTCAAGGAGGAACATTAGAGTGGTTGCCTATGTATCATCCATTTGTCCAGGTCCTCCTCTGAGCTAGAGGCTGTGAGGAAGACAAGGAAGATAGGGCTGAGTTCACAGTGTGGCAGGGACACTGTGAATCCTGGTCTCTCAACCCTCCCTTCCTCCCTCCAGCTGGAGGCAGTGTGGGATGGGAGATAGAGTGCAGAGTGGGGACAGCACAGAAAGGTGTCCTTGGCCATTTTGAGTGGCCCATCCTCGGAAGCTTCCTTTATCACAGAGGCTCTCTTGGGCAGCCCACAGGAAGCAAATCCATGTGGGGTAGTGGAGTGAGGTTCAAGGGTTCCCTATAGTCTTTCAGTGGTCAGATCTCTTCCCAGCTGCCCTCAGATGCCCCTGCTGGGTTCATGGGTATGCAGTGTTCAAGGGGCCAGTTGGAACTTGCCCCCAGCTCCCTCCTGGCTTGGGTGGGCTCCTGGTGAGTAGCGCTCATGGACCCCTGGGGAGGTGGCTGCTCTTATGGCTGTGGGCATGGGAGCAAGAGCTGGGCTGTAGCCAATCTGGAGGACGACAGTGCCTGAAGGGTGAAGGCCACTCTGAGGCTACCACTCCTTGTGCTGCCCTGAGAGGTTCCAGAGGGGTGACAGCTATGGGGTGCAGGAGCCTGGGCAGGGGACAGGCTTGGTTCTTTCCCCATGCCACCATGGGCATATGTTCCTTGTGCTGAGTTTGGGAGGCCCATGGGTGTCATCCAAGTTAGGGGACATAGAAGCCTCTAGAAAGTGAACTGACACAGGTCCCCTGGGGGCTCACAAGCAGGGGAAGGGGGAAGGGAAATTTGGTGGGCACTCATCCCACAGTTAAGCAAGGCTGTCACCCGCTCCCTTCCCAGGGCTTCCTGCCTCCTCTACTCCAACTTGTGTGTGCCAGACAAGCTAGGTGAGTGCAGCCCAGGGAGCACTGCAGAGGGAGGAGTCTGCCTGGCTCCATGGGGCTTTTGTCCCTCTCTGATCCCAGAGTCAAGGCCTGGGATAGTGGGGACCTTGGTGCTAGAGGCCAGAGAGATAGCTGTCCCAGCACGTGAGAAGTGGCTGAGCAGCAGGGGCCCCCACAGGGTTCTCACATGGCCTTGGTTCTCTGTGTATGAGTTATCTATGCTGCATAAGAACATCACTCACTACAAATTAGCAACTTAAAACAACACACATTTATGATCTTCCAGTTTCTGTAGATCGGGAGCCTAAGTGTGGCTTTGTTGGGTTCTCTGCTGAAGGTCCCATTAGGCGTCAATCAAGGTGTCAGCTGGGGCTATGGTCTCCCCTTCAGGCATGACCAGGAAAGAAGCCACTTCTGAAGCTCACATTTAAGCTTCAGTGTTTAAGTTGAGTGTTGCTAGCCACACTCAGCTCCTGTGGATGGGATGACTGAGGGCCCCAGTTTCTTGCTAGTTGGGGGCTGGAGGCAACCCCAGTACCCTGCCACATGGGCCTCTTCACAGGACAGCTCATAGCCTAGCAGCTCACTTTATTAAAGCTAGCAAGGGATAGACTGCTATCACAGAAATGACACCCCATTACCTCTGTGTATTCTCTTGGTTACAACAAGGCACAGGTCATGCACACACTCAAGGTAAGATCACACAAGGGCATGCATAGCAGGAGGCGGGGATCATGGGAGTCATTCTAGAATCTGCTATATTCCAGAAGGGGCCACATTGTGTTACCCTCCTGGGGTCTCTCAAGCCTTGTCAAGCTGGATTTCCTTGGGAATAGGAGTCTGCTTTGAAGTAAGCCTCTGACAGTGCCACTGAGGTGTGACTGCCAGACCCCAGGTGTATGGAGAGAGGCCTTTCACTGGATGAGGGCCACAAGCCAGTTGTCCAAATCACAACCTGGAGCACAGAGCCCTCCTAGAACACAGTCGGCAGGCCAAGTGCTCTGAGACACATTCAGGTATAAGGCCAAGAACCAGGGAGCAAACCCACACATGCAACCCTGGAGGGCAGAGCTTAGTCTGGGATGATATCAGATTCTGAGCCAGGTGTTGCCACACAGCTTTTTGGCCGATGGTTGCTGAGGAGATTTGGAGCATGGATGAAGGATAGGAAGCCACAGGGAGCAGCCACTGTAACTGCCAGAGCTTGGCTTGGACAAGTGCAGCTCACATACAAAGCAGCTCCCAGAGGCTCCTGAGGCCTTGCAGGGTTGTGTGGATCCTCATCCTCCTGCAGCATCTGCAGCAAACTTTTCACAAGCTTGGGCAGGGAGGCAGGATGGCTGTAGGAGACTTTCTGCACAGACAGAATGCTGAGGTCTAAGGCGTCCTTTAGATGGGGAAAGTATGAGGTCACCAATCGAACAGAAAAGTAACTTGTACTGTACCCTAGATGAACTTTGCTAGGTTTCCCCAAAGCAAAGAGGGAAGAGGAAGATAGGGCTGAGTTCACAGTGTGGCAGGGACACAAAAATAGGAAGGAAAAAGGTAGAGAAAGGTAGGAAAAGTAGAGAAGTACAGAAGGGTAGGAAAGTGGTGCCCCAAGACTGGGAGAGCATTCGGGGGACCCTGGGGTCCATTCAGCTCCAGTGCTCCTTCATGTCGCTGCACCCTCCCTGAACTCCAGCCTAGCGTGGCCCCGTGGACCTCCACCAGGGGAGGGTACCCTGTGGTCTTGGTCAGGAACCATCAGGTGAGACAAGCCAGGGTGCTTTGAGAAGCCTTCTGGCCCAGCATTCATAGCAGAAGAGTGGGAACAGAGTGGCCAGACTGGGGTTCGAATCCTGCATCTGCAGCACAGGTGCCCAGGTGGCTCCCAGGATAGAGTGAGTTCCAGTGGAGCTGCATCCAAGTCCTGGTCTCAGATTGGAGTCACCTTCCTGCCCTCCAGCTCAAATGCTGGTCCTCTCAGCCCCATGCACCAATCCTGGGCCCTGCATCCCCAGGACAGTCCCGCCCCCACATTCTTGGACCCGCCCTGCACAACAGCCCACAAACCACACAGCCTTGCGCACCCCTACCCTCGCAGGCCTGTCTCCCCAGCCCTCACGCGGGACCTGTACTCTTGGCCCTGGGTTCTCTCCCTCTTACCCTCCCCGTCAGGGGGGACCCTCCCAGCCACTCTCCTGATCCCCTCAGCCGCGGGTCCCCTCCCGACTTCCCCATCCCTCAGCCCCGGGTCGCCTCGCGTCCTCCCGGTCCCCTCAGCCGCCAGTCCCCTCCCACCCTCCCCGTCCCCTCAGCCCCGAGTCCCCTCTCGCCCTCCCCTTCCCCCAGCCCCAGGTCCCCTCCCCCCCTCCCC
>NW_016814962.1:76727-87061 GCF_001698545.2 Rhinopithecus bieti | reverse complement strand
CCCCCCCCGCCCCATCTAGGGAGGTTTCCCTTGTTCTGATACAGCCTCTACTGCAGACCAGTCCCTGGGCTGGCTGGGGGGCTGTCCACCCCCACTCCCGTCGGCTGATAAAGGAGGATCTGCCCACCCCTCACTCTTCCCTTCCTTCCCCACAGAGCAAGTGGGGTTCCCCTCCCTCTCCAGTGCCCAGCTAAGCCCCTTGGCCTCTTCCAGGAGTCTAGAGACTCCCAGGGCCCCAGGGCCTCCCATCACCTCCTATGCAGCCTGTTTCCCAGGGATGGTGCTGACCAGCTGTCCTCCTGGAGCTAAGCCTGCCTCCAGGCACAGCCCAGAGCCTGCTGATGGCAGCCTGCTGCTCACCCCAGGGCCACAGCCCCACCCATGGTGCTGGCTGCCTGAAGACCCAGCTGATGCTGCTGGTGTCTGCAGGGCCAGCCTAGAGGGCTCCCTGTGGGTCTGGCCAGCCAGGGGAGAACAGGGGCCTCTAATGGGCTCCTTCTCAACCCGCCTTACTGAGAAGTAGGCAGTGGTGGGCAGCCCATCAAAGAGGCCCTGGAAGGGCTGGAAACGGTTGATATGAGATGAGAAGTTCTGAGGCCAGGTTTTGGGGAGGACAGCCTTGGGCACCCCCAGGACCCAGTAGGTCTGGAAGGTCTTCTCCAGGTCTTGGGCCAGGTGGCTGCAGTTATAGATGACAGCGCCAAGCTCCTTCACCTGCAGGGACCAAAGTCAGGCGCTGTGGGAGAAAAACCGCTCTGTGGGGCCTCCACCCCACTCCACCCAGGCCAGGGGTCCTGGGCCAGGCACAGCCCTTGCCCCACGGGGCCCCACTTGTGGGAAGCATTGCCTGTAGGAACCTATGAGTGTGCTGGTGGGAGGAGTACCCAGCCAGGTCCCTGTGGTTTTGAACATTGTATTGCCACGATCAAAGCAATACATGTTTATTACAAAAACAATAGAAAATGCATCCAGGCACTAAGAATGGGATCATTCTTAATACCACTGTCAAGTGATAACCAGGCTTGCCTTTGCCATGACCATTCTGACACATTTTTCATGCATTGCTTTTCCTAAAAAGGCGTGTGTTTTGTAATCTGCATGTTTCCCTGGATAATGTGACTTGAACATCTTTCCTTGTCATTTAATGTGATTCCACAGCATGAGTTCAGTGACTGTGTAGAATTCCATCATTTATTAGACCAGTCTCCAGTTGTTTCTGCCATGGTGACATTGTAAACAGTACTACACGACTTTCTCCAGATGCACTGAGATGTCAGGCCAAGTCCCCCAGAGTTCAGGAGGGGAAGAGCTTCAGGCGGGCCTCCTATGTTAGGGCCCTGGCACTCACCTGCGTCAGGGACCGCCAGTCCATGTTGGCACTGCCCATGTATATGTGCCGTCCATCCACAACCCAGAATTTGGAGTGCAAAACGCCCCTGGTGAGCCGCCCCATGGGCACCCGTCGTACCTGGGCACCTGGTGGAGAGTTCAGGCAATGGGATGGACTAGGTCTTGCTAAATGCCAGCTTCATGGTGAGCCTGACCCCAAGCTTATGACAGTGGGGTTGACTCGGATGTCCCCACAACAGTCCTACTAAGCTGCTGCTATCCCCCTCCCCCTTTTTTTTTTTTTTTTTTTTTGAGATGGAGTCTCGCTCTGCCGCCCAGGCTGGAGTGCTGTGGCCGGATCTCAGCTCACTGCAAGCTCTGCCTCCCGGGTTCACGCCATTCTCCTGCCTCAGCCTCCCGAGTAGCTGGGACTACAGGCGCCCACCACCTCGCCCGGCTAAGTTTTTTTGTATTTTTTAGTAGAGACGGGGTTTCACCGTGTTAGCCAAGATGGTCTCGATCTCTTGACCTCATGATCCGCCCGTCTCGGCCTCCCAAAGTGCTGGGATTACAGGCTTGAGCCACCGCACCCGGCCCCTCATCCCCATTTTATAGGTGAGGACACTGAGGGATAGACTGGCCCGGGATCCCTCTGGGCAGCTCAGCTCCAGAGCCTGCCTTTGTGGTGACTGCCCAAGGCCTCTTGCTCCCCAGCCAGAGGTCCCAGCCTGAGCCTCCAGCCAGGGGTCAGAGCTGTGGGGCTCAGCAGGGCTCCGAGGCCACCCATGCTCTGCCCTGTGGAAAATGGCACTTTTGGTTCCTTGGAACCAGCCCTATGCCCAGGTGAAGCTGACTCAAAGGACCTCGGAGCCCTGGGTCCTGCCCTCCTGGGGTGTCCTAGGGAAGCCCAGGACACCTTTCCCACCCCCACCCCTTTTCCTTGTCCTATGGTGCCAGCCAGACAGCTCATGCCTGACGCTAGGGCAGTGGGGCCCAGCATGGTGCAGGTACCCACCTCGGGCAGCCAGGACCTGCAGGTCGGTGGACTTCCTGGCCAGTGTTGGGCTGCTGGTGGCCACAGCCAAGGAAACGTTCCTGCCCAGCAGCTGCTGCAGCTTCTGCAGAAGGGCCTCTCCCTGCAGGGCCCGGCCAGCCATGAGCGCTGCCCTCAGGCTGCCCGCTCCTCCGCACCCCCACTAGGACCCATGCCCTCCTCAGGAGGCCCACCTGTGACTGCCCACAGCTCAAGGTCAGGTCAAGTATATGGATGACCCTTGGTTGAGAGCCAGACTGCACCAGGCACAGTCTGAGTGTTTAGTCACCCAGAGGCCCAGCTCCTTGACACGTCTGCCCTTAGAGCCCCCAAGGGAGTGGCCTAATCCCTGCTCCATGCTAGACCCTACCACCGAGTTGAGTGCCCAAGACCCCTGCATAGATGGGCAGCCTGACTTGCTGTGTTTCCAGCACCAGGATGCGGTGGGGTCAGGGCGGGGCGCACCAGCTGGGAAGATGAGTCGTTGACCCCAATGTCGGGCCCTGTGAGGGACCAGTAGTATGAAGCCACATGGACGCTCTCCTGGGCAGTGTCCAGCAGCTGCAGCCAGGCCTGGCCCAGAGGCTGGGCGGAGGTGCTGCCGGCTGCAGATGGCAGGTCCTGGGGGATGCTTTCCACAAGGACAAGCCTGTGGAGAGAGCCACACTGGGTTCAGTATGGGTGCGGGAGCCCCCAACCCGCCTCACATCACCTGCCCCATCCCGCTGCCAAGCCAGAGCAACTGTTGCTCAGGTGGCCCCCGGGATGAGCTCAGGCCAAGTATGCAGGGTAAGGGTTTAAGGTATAGGCAACAAAACAGACTGGGCAGGGTGGGCCTGAGCCCAGCATGCTGCTGGGGTGGAACACCCAGGAGCACGTTGGGAAGGAGCCTGAGAGGGGCTGCCTGGTCCAGAGCAGGTTAGACCGGGGGTCCTGGCCCCACCCAACCCTGCGGCACTGCCCACAGGGAGCAGCTGCTCCTGAAGCCGGGAAGAGTAGAGCAGAGCGGTGGAGTCTGGAGTCTGGGGTGCCCTCCTGGTGTGGAAGCCCTTGGTGGCGGCCAGAGCTGGCCTGGAAGGGAAAGGCTGGGCCGGGGGCAGGTGAGATCCCATTTCCAGGGAATGTGTGCAAGATGGCCCAACAGGTTCCTCCAGGGCAGTCCTGGGATTCCAGGACCCCAACCGCAGGGAAAGAAGGGTGGGAGGGAAGGCTGAGGGGCGGGAGGGGACAGTGACACTACCCCCCAGGAGTGGAAAGACTGAGGGGTGAGCCTCAGCACAGGCAGTGTTTTCCAGCCTGTCAGATCCCCCGGGTGGCAGCCTTTGTTTGCTGCAAAAAGCACCACACGCCTGCCCCGTCCCCAGCCCCCACACCAGCTCATATGGTTGTGGCCCTCCCTGGTGACCTGCACCTTCCTAGAGGAGCTGGTAGAGGGCCGCCCTTATCTCATGGGCAGAAACACAGGCAGCAGCCCCAAACGGAGACCTGCCCCCGCAGGCCTCCATGGGCTCACTTACTGGCAGGAGTCCCTCTGCTTCCCGGCCTCCGCTTCCAGGGGCTCCAAAGCTGGGCTGGAACCATGCCCCCAGGACCTGGGCACGTCCTTGGGCTGCACCTGGTCCCAGGTGGGAGGACGGGGCACTTGCCACAGGAGGTAGGTAAGAGCCATGGAGCCCAGCCACAGCATAGCCAGCGCTCCCAGGACCTGCAACTGGATGGGGCAGCACCCTCAGGGTCACCAGGACAGGTGGGGGATTGACTTCTGGCTGGGCCACCATGGCCCCTCCAGTGCTGAGACAGAGACCATCTTGACTTCCCTGGGCCTGTGCTGCTGCTGGGGTGGGACTAGGGTGGACAAGGGAGAGGGGAAGGTGATACAGAGAAGGGCCCCAGCCCAGGGTGGTGGCGGGGGTCGGGGGGCCTGCAGCCCACTCTGCAATGCTGTGGCTCGTGGTAACTGGCTGTCCCCAGCACCTCCAGCGGGGGGATAAAGGGAAGGTCTGGAGCAGCCCAGGGAGGCTTGCCTTGCCCACCGGTCAGGGTACCTCTGCTCCCCTCCTTGAGGGTGGAGGCCCCCTCAAGGCTGCTTGTGTCCTCTCCACTCTGGCTCACAGCTTCTGAAAGGCCACTGATCCCAGCCACCTCCTCCCTGGGGCCCCCCAGTCCTACCGTGCCAGCCTCTCTGTCCCACAGGCGGCGGGGCGGCATGGAGCACGGCCACATGGGGGTTACTGCTGCTCTCCGAAGAGGCTTCAGCATCTGCACAGGGCAGCCTGGCATCACCAGCAGCTCCAGCCCCGCCCAGAACTGCCCCTCAGTGCCTGGGCAGCTGGGCACTGGAGACACCCCTGCACAGCACCCGCATAAGCCCCCAGAAGCCCCCCACTCATGCCCGAGGTCACACCCTGGATGTTGGGGGTATGCTTTCCACAAGGACAAGCCGTGTGGGTGTTGGAGCCCGCAGCCTGCCACATGTCACCTGCCCTGTCCCCCTGGCCAAGCCGGAGGGACTGCTGCTAAGGCGGTCCCCAGGGCTGAGTCTGGGCCGAGCGTGCGGGGCGGGGTGGACATCTGTGCCTGGCCACATGCCCCAGCTTTCTGTGTCTCCCCGTTCAGGGTCTCCCACTCAGCGATGCTCAGTGAGTATCTAGGTATTTGTGTCTCAGTTCCCCGTTTCAACCACGACTGAAACTGTCTGAAAGCCCCATTTCTGCTTTTGTTGCTTGGTCCTCTTATTGCTGGCCTATAAATAACTGCTTCCCTCCTGGGCTGGGCTCCTGTCTTGGTCCCACGACAGCCCCTCCTGAGAGCCACAGGTCAGAGGGGTCAACTGGGCAGCACCCTGGCTGGAGAGGCTAGGCGTGGAGAGGGCAGAGATGGCGACGGAGTGAGACCCCTGCACTGCTGGGGGAGGGGGTTGTCCTCTGCTACAGGGACTCGCCTTGTCTCCTCAGAGCAGTCACCCCATAAGGAGCTGGGAGCCAGGCCATCTGGGCCCCGTGGCATGTGGGCTCCCACCCCCAATCCCACCCCCAAAGCAAGCAGTCAGGCTGCCCCAGGTGCCACGATGAGGAAGGGTGCCTCACAAATACACAGGCGCCCTCCCCGGGTGCAGGGAGGGGTCTGTGCCCAGCATGGACACCTGGCTGGCCAGCCTCTGACTGAGACATCCACCAGGGCAGGAGCTGGCTGGGCCCTGGCCGGGATGGGGAGGTCTCCAAGGTTTGGGGCCTGGGCCTGGGCAGTGCTGAGTGCCTGTGTCTGCAGCCAGGCTGGGCGCTGGGACCCAGGGGCTCTGTGGGTTGGCTGTCCACCCGGGAGCAGCCAGCTCGGCCTCCAGGCCACTGGGGTTCGTCTAGGCTGTCCTCCCACGGGTCAGAGATGAGGCCTTTGAGAACCTGACCTGCCTCAGCATGGGGTGGGAACGCCATAGGAGTCAGGCCTGGGCTGCGTCTGCCCTAGAGACCAAGCGTTATGGGAGATTGGGAAGGAGCATAAACCAAGTGTGGGGATGGGGACTCAGGCCAAGTCACTGAGGCTCAACCCCCCACACCGGGGTGTCCTGCAGAGGTGGGTCGGGTGCCGCCCCCACCCCAGAGCTGAACTCTGGGGGGTGCTCCCCCCACCACGCAGAGGGGACCTCAGGGTGCCTACCATGTCCCCACTGTCCCCAGGGATTCAGGGCCCAGCATCTGGCCTTTGCCCTCCCCCACTAACTCTGAGAGAAAACATGGAATCCTGAGCTGTGGCTGGGCAATGAGAGAAAACATGGAATCCTGAGCTGTGGCTGGGCAATGAGAGAAAACATGGAATCCTGAGCTGTGGCTGGGCAATGAGAGGAAACATGGAATCCTGAGCTGTGGCTGGGCAATGAGAGGAAACATGGAATCCTGAGCTGTGGCTGGGCAACAAGGTGCCAGGGCCATCCTTGGACAGCTGCTCCCCACCCTCCCTGCCCTCACCAGAGAGGGCCTTGCTCCCTTAAATGCTCCAGGCAGACGGGCAGCTCAGAGCACAGAGGCCCTGCCTCTTGCAGGCCCCATCTCAGACTTAGAGCCCGTCCAAGGCCCCTCCCAGGACTACAGACCCCAGAGTGCCTCATCACCTCCTCTTGCAATGGAACCTGGGAGGCCCGCAAGCCAGGTTGGCTGGAGCTGAGAAACCCCTGCAGAGTAGGGCTCTAGCCCCCTAGTCCCATGGTAGATAGCGTAAGACCCTGCAGGCATCAGAGGTCATGGCTGAAGGTGCCAGATTTTCTGCCCTGCAGGGCATTAGGCACGGCTGCCAGTCCCAGGCGGAGGTAGAGGGCCCAGCTGTCACCTGGCTGGGTATCACCCAGCTGCACGGATTGGGGAAGGAGCCAGTCATCTACAGAACTAGCTGGAGGCTGCGTGACTCTCTGGACCCGGGGTTGCTGGGAGGCTGAGGCCATAGGGAGGCAGACAGCAGCCCTTTCCCCAGGCCTGGCTTTTCTCATCTGCCCTGGCCTCATTGGTACATACCTCTGGGGGTCCTGCCTTGGTGTCCATCCTGATTCCAGCCGCAGACTGCAGGCCCTCTGCTCACAGGGCAGGCTTGGTGCTGCCTGTGCTCCACACCAACCTCCTCCTCTCTGCAGCTCGCTGCTTCCCCTTCCAGCTACTTCCTCTTTGTCCTGAGAGGCCCCCTCTCAGCCGAGACAGAGACAGACGGCTGGAGCTGGGTGGGCGGGCTAGAGGGTGGGGCTGAGAACCTTCACCTCCAGGAAAAATCTACACCCCACTCCCTCGAGGTAGAGGCCCTCCAGTTACAGGCCTACGAATCAGAGTCAAGCTCAGCTACAGGCCACAGAGACCTAAGGAACAGTGGCTTCAGCAAGGTCGTTCATTACTTTCGAACACTAAGCAGGTCCAGGAGCTGGCAGGCTAGAGATAGCCTTGCTAGAGATGATGGCATTGCTCCACTGCCACTGGGAGCCCAGCCCCTCCAGTTTTCAGATCCCAGTCCCTAGGATCCCTGCCTTCATGGCCTCACAATGGCTGCTGGAGCTCAGCCATTGCCTCTGTGTTCTTAGCAGAGAATAAGGGACATCTCAGAGGAGACTTCCTGGAAGTCCCACAGGGCACTTCCACTTATCTGTGATCGGGAACTTGATCTAGAACTTGGTCACGTGGCTACACTTAGCTGCAAGGGAGGCTGAGCAGTGGAGGTAATTAGGGTCTTTATCCTGGAGAATGAAGCTGGGGCCGCTCGCTGGCATATCTGAAAAGGTAGGCTTGGCTAGAGGCTCCCAGCAAGGGGCTCTGCCTCCCACTCCCTACCCCGACTGGGGTCCCTGAGTAGGGTCTGGAACCTTGAGAACACCCCTACTTTTCAGTGCGGTCTGGGTGTCCACCCTGGCTCCTCCTTGTAAGGCCTATGTGGGGCAGGGGTCCAGGGTGCTGGCCTCAGGGTGCCTGCAGGACACCTGTCAGCAGGGTGTGGTTCCCAAGGGTGGGGCCTGTCAGCTGCACCCCTGGGGCCAGTTTGGTGCACCCGGAAGTGAATGGGGAAGGGCTCCAGCCTCCCCCAGCCCCTCCCAGATGACCCTTCACCTTCTTGCTGCTCCAATTTGGCCTTGGGGTCAGTCCTTACCTCCCGGCCATGGTTGGGGAGCCTCTGCTCTCTGCTGGGTTGCTGGACGCCTGAATGCAGCTGTGCCCCAGGCATGCCCCCGAGGGTTGGGTCCTCCAGGGACTCTGGGTGGGGGTTATTCTGGGTATGGGGAGGGGCAGCCAGGTGGACCCTGCTGTGACATTTGCAGGGCTGGGGCATGAGGATGAAGGGAGGCTGCCTTCCCCGCCCTCAAGCTAAAGGCAGTTAAACAGAAAAGATTCTCTTCTGTCTTTTTTTTTTTTTTTTTCCTTTGAGAGAAGTTTTGCTCTTGTACCCCAGGTTTGAGTGCAATGGTTTTATCTCGGCTCACTACAAACTCCACCTCTCGGGTTCCAACGATTCTCCTACCTCTGCCTCCCGAGTAGCTGGGATTAAGGTGCCTGCCACCATGCCCGGCTAATTTTTGTATTTTTTAGTAGGGACAGGATTTCACCATGTTGGTCAGGCTGGTCTCGAACTCCTGACCTCAGATGATCTGCCCGCCTTGGCATCCCAAAATGCTGGGATTACAGGCATAAGCCACCGCACTCAGTCTCTTCTGTCTTGACAACAATGGTGTGTGAGGGCCTGGAAGGCCAGGCACAGGTGGAGGACCCCAGGGCTCCTTGGAGTGCTCTCAGAAGTCCTTGCAGGAGGGCCAGCCCCAGCCAGCCCCTCTCTGATTTTCCCACCTCGTGAGGGGCCTCAATGAGCCCACATGCTACACCCAGCCCGTGGGTCCAAGCTCATCTGCAGCCCCAGAAAACCACCTCGTCACCGCCCCTGGCTGCCCCTCAGGCCAGCAGGACTGGGTACAGCTCCGGCAGCTCCACCTTGGGAGGATGGATCCAGGCTTGGGGACATTTAAGCAGGGAGTCCTGGGCCTTGGGCTCAGGGTTCGGCGGACTGTCCTCTTGGCCCCTCAGGCTGCTTACTCTGGAAGAAAGATTGAGGCTGGAAGGGGCCTCTAGACTCAGAGCCCAGGGCAGGCCCCTCAGTGGCTCCGAGGCTGGCTGTGTGGCCAGGACCCACCTGAGGGCAGCTCCTTGCTGGCTCTGCTCCCTCCACTGCAGGCCCCGCCCTGAGGTCTAGGGCCCTTGGGTCCCATGGGGTGCGGGGAGGGACTTTGGGGATTTCCCATGAAGCAAAACACTTTTTCTTTAATTTCCTTTGTTATTTCAAAACTTATCTTTGTGGGAAAATATGACTCATTATTTGTCAGCAGAGCTAAGGTGTTTTTTCTTTTTACCCCAAATAAGTACAGACTGTCAGAGCAGGCTTGTGGGAGCACTTAAACCCCGCCGTGAGCGCATCAGACATGCCTCACCTCATGGAGCGGATGTCCTGATAAGCCCATCATAAATGGAAGCTGAAAATGGTCTAAGTTGATAATGAAGAAAAAAAGAGAGACAACCCAAATAACCAAAACCAGAAACAAAAAAGAGACATTACAACTGATATTACAGAAATACCAAAGATCACCAGAGACTGCCTGAGAAATTAGACTCTCACAGACTGGAAACCTGGAGGAAGTGGAGACATCCCTGGGCACACGCAGCCTGCCGAGACTGAATCAGGAAGAAACAGAAAACCCGAACAGATCAGTAAGGAGTAATGAGATTGGAACAGTAATAAAAATCTCCCAACAACAACATCTGGCCTACAGACCAGATGGCTTTACTACTAAATTCTACCAAACTTACAAAAAAGAACTAATACCATTTCTCCTTAAACTGTTCCAAAAAAACTGAAGAGGAGGAAATTCTCTCTGACCCACTCTATGAGGCCAGCATTACCCTGATACTCGAACCAGGCAAGAACACAACAACAAAAAAGAAAACTACAGGTCAATATTCCTGATGAATAGATACACAAAAATCCTCAACAAAATACTAGCAAATTGAATCTGATAGCACATTAAAAGATAATACATTATGACTAAGTGGGATTTATCCTGGGGATGCAAGGATAGTTCAACATATACAAATCAATACATGCAATATGTCAAATCCACAGATTGAAGGACAAAAACCGTATGATCATCTCAATAGATGCAGAGAAAGCATGTGATAAAATTCAGCACCCTGCTTCATGATAAAAACTCCCAGCAGGCTGAGCAAGGTGACTCACGCCTGCAATCCCAGAGTTTTGGGAGGCCAAGTGGGAGAATCTCTCCAGACCAGGAGTTTGAGACCAGCCTGCACAATACAGTGAGACCCTGTTGCTAAAAAAATGTTTTTAAATGTGACCAGGTGCAGTAGCTCATAATCCCAGCACTTTGGAAGGCTGAGGTGGGCAGATCACTTGAGGCCAGGAGTTTGAGACCAGCCTGGCCAACGTGATGAAACCCCATCTCTAC
>NW_016814962.1:68389-72771 GCF_001698545.2 Rhinopithecus bieti | reverse complement strand
GGAGCAGGGGACAACCCCCTTAAAAAAAAAAAAAAAAAAAAAAAAATTAGCTGGGTGTGGTGGTGCATGCCTGTACTCCCAGGTACTCGGGAGACTGATGCAGGAGAATCACTTGAACCGGGGAGGCAGAGATTGCAGTGAGTCAATATGATGCCACTGCACTCCAGTCTGGGTGACAGAGTATGACACTCTTTAAAAAATAAATAGGCCGGGCGCAGTGCCTCATGCCTGTAATCCCAGCACTTTGGGAGGCCAAGGCAACCGGATCACTTGAGGTCAGGAGTTTGAGAACAGCCTGGCCAATATGGCGAAACCCTATCTCTACTAAAAATACAAACAATTAGCTGGGCCTGGTGGCAGGTGCCTGTAATCCCAGTGACTCAGGAGGCTGAGGCAGGAGAATCACTTGAACCAGGGAGGCAGAGGTTGCAGTGAACCGAGATCATGCCATTGCAATCCTCCAGCTTGGGCAACAAAAGTGAAACTCAGTCTCGGAAAAAAAAAATCAGGCAAAAGATCTGAGCAGACATTTCTCAGAAGACATACAAATGGCCAACAGGCATATGAGAAAAATCTCAGTATCACTAGTTACCAGGGAAATGCAAATCAAGACCACAATGAGGTAACATCTCGCCCCAGTTAGAATTGGTGTTATCAAGAAGACAAAAAATAAATGCTGGCAAGGATGCCAAGAAAAGGGAACTCTTATGCTCTGTTGGTGGGAATGTAAATTAGCAAAGCCATTATGGGGAACTGTATGGAAGTTTCTCAAAAAACTAAAAATAGAACTACCATATGATCCAGCAATCCTACTACTGAGTATTTATCCAAAGGAAAGGAAATCAGTATATCAAAGGGATCCTTGCACTCCCATGCTTGTTGCAGCGCTACTCACATTAGCCAAGATATGGAATCAACCTGTCTATCAAAGGATGAATGGATAAAGAAAATGTGATATATACATATGTACACATATATATACATATATACACATATATACACACACACAATGGAATACTGTTTTGTCATAAAAAGTATGAAATCCTGTCATTTGCAGCAACATGGATGGAACTGGAGGTCACTATGTTAAGAGAAATAAGCCAAGTACAGAAAGACAAACATCACATGTTCTCACTCACATGTGGGAGCGAAAAAAGTTGACCTCTGGAGGTAGAGAATAGAATGATAGATCCCAGAGCCTAGGAAGGGTGCGTGGGTGTGTGAGAAACAAACTCACCCATCCACACCCAAAGAATGGACTTAGAGACCCGGAGAAGAGCCAAAGTGAGACTTTTAATGACGGTCTTGCAAGATTGGCTGTCTGGTGGGCTGGCACACCCAGCACAGTTTCAACAAGCAATTTATCCCCTAGTGCGCAGGTCCCTCCCCTGGTTCCTCACAGGCTGAGTACTATGGGGTCACGACCTTCCTGGACGTCACCTATTGGTTGTTGGGCAGGGGCTTTAGGTGTTTTCTTTAGGGTTGTCTTGCTGCATTTTGTTGCAGCCCACAATGCATTGCAATCCTAGTTAGCTAAGGGGCTCTTCAAGTATTTGACTTATGACCTAAGTAGCTGGGCAGGCTGATAAGAACAGACAAAGTGAGCTCTTTTACAGGCTAGTAAACTTTTATCTTAGACCAAACTTCTTTGGTTTGGGTGAGGGCAACTTAAGTAGGTGTGGGGGACAGGGGCGACAAGCAGGTGTTGGCTATCCAACCAGGGGCCTCGTATATCCTGTTTTTTCTGTAGCTTGCTGACCTAAGCCAATTTAAGGCACTTTGTCTTGAAAATGGACCACTGTATACATTATTTCCTTCCGGTGGAGGGAAGAACAAAAAGAGGTTGCTTAATGAGTACAAATACACGGTAAGATGGAAGGAATAAGTCTAATGTTTGATAGCAGAGTAGGGTAGCTATAGTTAACAACAATGTATTGTTTATTTCAAAATAGCTGGAAGAGAGGACTTGGAATGTTCCCAACACATAGAAATGACAAATACTTGAAGTGATGGATACCCTAAATACTGAGTTAATCATTACGCATCCTATGCATGTAATAAAATCTTACATGTACCCCTTGAATATGTACAAAAATTATGTATCAATTAAGACTTTATCATGTCAAAAATGCAGGCTAGGTGAGGTGGCTCACGCCTGTAATCCCAACAGTTTGGGAGGCTGAGGTGGGCAGATCACTTGAACCCAGGACCTCAAGACCAGCCTGGGCAATATGGCAAAACCCTGTGTCTACAAAAATTACAAAACTTAGCTGGGCATATTGGCGCATGCCTGTGGTCCCACCTACTCCGTAGGCTGAGGCACAAGAATCCCTTGAATCCGGGAGGCGGAGGTTGCAGCGAGCCAAGATTGCATCACTGAACTCCAGCCTGGGGTTTCACCATGTTTGTCAGGCTGGTCTCGAACTCCTGACATTGTGATCTGCCCTTCTCGGCCTCTCAAAGTGCTGGGATTACAGGTGTGAGCCACGGCACCTGGCCAACTTACAGACATTTCTGAAAAGAAGATATGCAAAGACTGGGCTTGGTAGCTCACGCCTGTAATCCCAGCACTTTGGGATGCCAAGGTGGATGGATCACCTGGGGTCAGGAGTTTGAGACTAGCCTGACCAATATGGTGTAACTTTGTCTCTACGAAAAATACAAAAATTAACCGGACATGGTGGCAGGTGCCTGTAGGCCCAGCTATTCAGGAGGCTGAGGCAGGAGAATCGCTTGAACCCGGGAGGTGGAGGTTGCAGTGAGCTGAGATGGCACCACTGCACTGCACTCCAGCCTGGGCAACAGAGTGAGACTACGTCTCAAAAAACAAAACAAACAAACAAACAAACGAAAAGAAACGTGGCCAACAGGCATATGGTTTCACCCTAGAGTTGGGCAAAATCACCTAACACAAAGCCCACTTTGTAATAAAGTGTTAATACCTTGTGTAATTTATTGAATACTACACTGAAAATGAAAAACAGAATGGTGGTTGGGTGCTCAAAGCATGGTTTCTACTGAAGGTGTATCACTTTTGCACCATCACAAAGTTGAAAAATCGTTAAGTCGAATTGTCCTAAGATGGGACCATCTGTACTTGAATCGTGGGGAGTGCAGCTTTCACGAAAGGAAACGTCCATTGACGCGGCACACTTCATTGTCTTATTTAAGAAACTGCCACAGCCACTCCAGCTTTCAGCAAGCACCACCCTGATCAGTCAGCAGCACTGAGGCGAGACCTCCGCTGGCAAAAAGATTACAACTCCCTGAAGGCTCAGATGATTATTAGCATTTTTTAGCAATAAGATATTTTAAAATTAAGGTACATACTTTTTTTCAACTTAATGGTATTGTACACTTACTAGACTACAGTAAAGTGTAAAGATAACTTTTGTATGCACTGGAAAACTAAAACATTTATGTGACATTGCGGCGGCCTGGAATTGAGTCGGCAATACTTGCAACATACGTGTAGTTCCTGCTGGCGAGGCAGGATAAAAGCTTGAGTCTTTCTGTCTAATTACCAATTTTCAGGGTAAGGAGTTTGTGCAATGGGCTGTCTCTGATGATGGCAGATGAGTTTTGTTTGCTTTTGCTTTAGTTTTCTTTCTTTGACTTTTGATGTATCATTATGGACTCATAGATTATTACATATTTACTGCGCTTTGATCCAGTTCAGTCATCATATGGGAGCTCTTTCGTCATTTTTGCTGGAAAATTTAAAAGTAAGGGGCTGAAGTAAATGATATTTTACCTCTAAGTACTTGAGTATGCATTTCTGAATAAAGAAGGAAAGCTTCCTGCATAATCACAGTACCATTACCCCACTAACAAAATCCATCATTCTGGCCACTCTTCTTTTTTCATGATTCCAATAATCTATGCATCTTAATTCAGCTGCTTTCTGCCACAACGAGATGTTCCAGCCTTATCTTATTACACATTTCCTGCACCAGACCTGGACTCAGCTACTTACTGAGGAGTCCATGGATCTTTAAAGTGGGGAAATGGCATTTAGAAACCCAGGTTAAATGATGAGTTCCTCTTGATAGTTCCAATTCAAATTTAACATTAACAGTCTTCCTTAGGCTGGGAACAGTGGCTCACGCCTGTAATCCCAGCACTTTGGAGGCCAAGGTGGGTAGAAAGCTTGAGCTCAGGAATTTGAGAGCAGCCTGGGAAACATAGCAGAACCTCATTTCTACAAAAAATACAAAAAATTAGCCTGGCGTGGTGGTGCACGTCTGTAGTCCCACCTATGTGGGAGTTTGAGGTAGGAGGATTGCTTGAGCCCTGGAGGTCTAGGCTGCAGTGAGTTGAGATCACACCACTGCACTCCAGCCTTGGTGACACAGCAGAGACCCTGTCTCAAAAAAAAAAAC
>NW_016814962.1:41119-68079 GCF_001698545.2 Rhinopithecus bieti | reverse complement strand
AGAGTTTTCTTAATTTCTTTGGTTTTGTACTTGTATTTCATTTCTCTTATATGGAAAATTTTGGCTCCTAACGACTTTAATGTAATTACTAGCTTTAGCTTACCCTGTATTTAACATGCTTTCAAGATAACAATCTCAATATCTCTATAGCCAATAATACTAGTGAGAGAAATTTAAGATTTGTTTGCATTTTTTCCTTTTGCTATTATCTAAGGGTGCAAAGTCAAGCACTCTGCTCTAATGGCCCCCATTGTTTTTTTCACATTGAGGTGTTGTATACACCTGAACCGACTGTTTTGAAAGACTGGAGGCAGGGATCTATTTCACTTCTCTTCCTTGTGGGTATTTAGGACTATTCCCTCTTCCTCCAACAGATGTGTCGGGCCAGCTCTGGCAAACTCAAGTCGCCACATGTGCGGGTCTTTGTCCTGGTTCTGTTTCCCATTCCATCGATCTGTTTATCTCTGTGCTGTGCTGTTCTATATTCATTATCATGTTTTTGTCCTGAGATGTGGGGTCTGATAAGCAAGTCTCTCCCTTCTTCAGAAGCACCATGTGCTGTTGGGGCAACTATTGAGATGACAATATGGTTTTTCTCCTTTAATATGTGAATGGAGTGACTTAGAAATTTTCTAAAATTAAATTAACCTTGGATTCCTGGAATAATCCCAACTGAACCAAAATATCATACACAGTTTGATCCTTGGACAACACAGGTTTGACTTGCATGGGTCCACTTACATGCAAACTTTTTTCCGCCTCTGCCTTTCCTAACATAGCAAGACCAAGCCCTCCTCGTCCTCCTCCTCTTCAGCCTACTCATTGTGAACACAATGAGAATGGAGACTTTTAGGATGATCCACTTCCACTTGATGACGTGTAAATATATTTTCTCTTTCTTATGATTTTCTTAATAATATTTTCTTTCTTCTAGTTTACTTTATCGTAAGAATACACCATATAATACAGATAACGTATAAAATATGTGTTAATCAACTGTTGATGTTATCTGTAAGGCTTCTGGTCAACAGTCGGCTATTAGTCATCCAATTTGGCGGGAATCAAAAGTTATACATGGATGTTTGACGGTGTGTTGGGGGTGCAGTGGTCAGCGGTACTTTTTCCACATTTTGAGATTGGATAGGGCAATATTTTGTGCAGGATTTTTCATCTGTGCCCAAGAGTGCGCTTTTTCTTCCTCGGTACACACTAGTTCTGTCTTTGTGTTAGATTGTGAGAGAGTCCTACAGTGAACTGGGTCACGTGCCCACTTTTCCCTACATTTTGAAGTTTGTAAAAATGGGATAAAATATTCTTTTTAATTTTGGCAGAACATGTAAAACTATCTTAGATTTTTGGCATCTTTGTGGGAAGATTTTAGCTTCTTAATTTCTTTTAGGATTATAGGACTCTTCGTGCTCTCTATGAATCAAACTTGGCAAATAACAGTTTTCTAGAAATGGTCCATTTTGTGTAATTTTCCAAGTTGCCCTGCTAGGAGATTGCTCATGTCGCCCTCGGCTGCATTGTAGAGCACTCTCCTTTCATTTCTCAGTAGGGTTTGTGCCTCTTGCCGGTCTTTCCCTTCAGAGATCTTGTGGCCGTTTTATTAATTTTTTCAATAAATCAAATTTATATATGTTAGTTCTCTTTTTAGTTCTAATTTAGTTTTAGGTATTTTTAGTTCTAATTTTGTTTTGTTTTTCATTTATTTATGTTTTACCTTTATCTTCATCCTTCTACTTTCTTAGTATATTCCTATTGTCAGTTTTAGACTTCCTTCAGTTGGATGCTTAACATTTTTGTTTGTTTGTTTGTTTTTGAGATGGAGTCTCGCTCTGTGGCCCAGGCTGGAGTGTCGTGGCACGATCTTGGCTCACTGCAGCCTTTGCCTCCTGGGTTCAAGCAATTCTCCTGTCTCGGCCTCCCAAGTAGTTGGGATTACAGGTGCCCGCCACCATGCCCGGCTAATTGTTGTGTTTTAGTAGAGACGGGATTTCACCATGTTGGCCAGACTGGTGTCGAACTCCTGACTTCAGGTGATCCGCCCACCTCGGCCTCCCAAAGTGCTGGGATTACAGGCGTGAGACACCGTGCCCGGCTGGATGCTTAACTTTTTAATGTTCAGTTGCTCTTCTTTACTAATGTAAGTGTGTAAGGAATAAATTATCATTTAGTTCTAAATATTTCACACTTTCTTCACTCATGAATGATTTAGAAATCTGATGTAAGGTTTCCAATGTATTTTAACACTCTTCCTCAGTGAGCGATTGAGAGTTGAATTATGTTTGGCTTAGAAAGCGAAGTCGTATGACACTGGGATTTGAAGTGCGTTGAGCCCGGCCTTACGTCCAAGCGTGTGCTCATTGCTGTAAGTGCTCCACACGCACCTGAGCAAAATGTGCCCTCTCCAAAGGTCACGTCTAGCTATGGCTTTAAATCCAGCTCGCAAATTGTGCTGTTGGACTCTTATTCACCTTTTATTAATGTTTTGTCTGCTTGACCTGGCAGTCACTGAGAGAGTTGTGTTGAAATTTTCTTTTTTGATAGAATTATCAATTTCTACTTGCAGTCTTGTTCATTTTTTCCCCATACTTACGGCTGTTTTCAGGTACATACATGTTTTGAATCTTTATATCCTCTGAACAATACTATTCATCATTATATACTGGCCTTCTTTTCAATAATTATGGTTTTTGTCTTAAAATTTTTTTTTGAAAATCAATTTAGCACCAGGCATGGTGGCTCACGCCTGTAATCCCAGCACTTTGGGAGGCCAAGGCAGGTGGATCACCTGAGGTTGGGAGTTCGAGGCCAGCCTGACCAACACGGAGAAACCCCCATCTCTACTAAAAATACAAAATTAGCCAAGTGTGGTGCTGCATGCTTGTAATCCCAGCTACTTGGGAGGCTGAGGCAGGAGAATTTCTTGAACCCAGGAGGCAGAGGTTGCGGAGAGCCAAGATTGCACCATTGCACTCCAGCCTGGGCAACAAGAGCAAAACTCTATCTCAAAAAAAAGAAAAAGAAAAAAAAAGAAAAAGAGAGAATATTAGTTTAGCCACACCAGCTTTATTTTTATTGATACTTGCCTGACCATAGCACTTGTAATATTATTATTTTAAACTCCATAAATTAAATGTTTGTAATGATGATATATTTATCTAACTATAATAATTATATATTTGTCTAACTAGATATTATTTATCTAGTGAGAGTGTGTTTAGAATTATCCACTCTTAATGATTTCCTTTTTAAAATTTATTTATTTATTTATTTTTTTTTTTGAGACAGAGTCTCACTCTGTAGCCCAAGCTGGAGTACAGTGGTGCAGTCTGGCTCATTGTAATCTCTGCCTCCTGGGCTCAAGCAATTCTCATGCCTCAGCCTCCTGAGTAGCTGGGACTACATGCACACACCACCACGCCTGGCTAATTTTTTGTATTTTAGTAGGGGTGGGGCTTCACCATGTTGCCCAGGGCGGTCTTGAACTCCTGAGCTGAGGTGATCCACCCGCTTTGGGCTCCCAAAGTGCTGGGATTACAGGTGTAAGTCACCATGCCCAGACACTTTTAGCAATTTCTTTATTCACTATTCCTTCTTTTATTTCAGCCTCTCCTTCTGTGATCATTGTCCTTCGTCCTGAAATATATCCTTTAAAAGCTACTTGTTTTTTGTTTTTTTTTTTTTTTTTTTTTTTTTTTTTTTTTTTTTTGAGACAGAGTCTAGCTCTGTCACCCAGGCTGGAGTGCAGTGGCCGGATCTCAGCTCACTGCAAGCTCCGCCTCCCGGGTTTACGCCATTCTCCTGCCTCAGCCTCCCGAGTAGCTGGGACTATAGGCGCCCGCCACCTCGCCCGGCTAGTTTCTTGTATTTTTTTTTTAGTAGAGACGGGGTTTCACCGTGTTAGCCAGGATGGTCTCGATCTCCTGACCTCATGATCCACCCGTCTTGGCCTCCCAAAGTGCTGGGATTACAGGCTTGAGCCACCGCGCCTGGCCTAAAAGCTACTTGAATAGTAGTTTAGCTGGGTATAAAATGTGGGGTTCTCAATTGTCTTCCTTGAGTTGAGGTGTGTTGGTAAACTCTTAGTTGTTATGTAACATAAAAATATTTCTAATTTTCCTTTATTATTGAAAGATCATTTTTCTGGGTATAGAATTACAGATTGACAGTTCTTTTCTCTGGAAACTTTGAGGTCTTTAGGGTCCCATTGTTGTTAAGAAAACCACCACCATTCTTTTTTGTTTTGGAGACAGAGTCTCACTCTGTCACCCAGGCTGGAGTGCAAATGGCATGATCTTGGCTCATTGCAACTTCCACCTCCCAGGTTCAGGTGATTCTTCCATCTCAGCCTCCCAAATAGCTGGGATTACAGGTGCACACTACCACACCCAGCTAATTTTTGTATTTTTACTAGAGACGGGGTTTTGCCATGTTGGCCAGGCTGGTCTCAAACTCCTGACCTCAGGTGATCCACCCACCTCTGCCTCCCAAAGTGCTGGGATTACAGGTGTGAGCCACCATGCCTGGCCAACACCATTCTTTTGTAGAGAATCTTTCTTTACTATTGTGGCTGTTTTAAACAAATTTTATTATCTACAGTATTCCTCAATGTTACTGTGACGTAACTATGTAGTTTTACTTTCATTTATTCTGTTTGGCATACCTTATGTTTTTGTATCTGCCGTGAATACATGTTATATTCATTTCTGGGGTTGCTGTAGTGAAGTATCACAAACTGAGTAGTTTATGCAACAGAAACGTATTGTCTCACAGTTCCAGAGGCTGGAAGCCCAAACTCAAGGTGTCAGCAAGGTTAATCCCTTCTGAGGCTGCGAGGGAGGATCCTGTGCCTCTCTCATTAATTCTGATAGCCCCAGGTGTTCTTTAGCTTATAGATGAAATTCTCCCTGTGTCTTCATGCCTTCCGTCTATACATGTCTGTCTCTGCATCCAAATTTCCCCTTTCCATAAGGTATCAGTCACACTGGATTAGGGTTGTCAATAAAAAGAGTCAAATTCTGTAAAATATTTGAAGAGATTTATTCTGAGCCAAATATGAGTGACTAATGGCCTGTGACACAGCCCCAGCAAATCCTGAGACATGTTTCCAAGGTGGTTGGGCTACAGCTTGGTTTTATACATTTTAGGGAGGCATAAGACATCAATCAATACATGTAAGATGTACATTGGTCTGGAAAGGTGGCACAACTTGAAGTGGGGGCTTCCAGGTCCGAGATGGATTCAAGGATTTTCTGGTTGCCAGTTGGTTGAAAGAGTTATCTAGGCCAGGCTCACGCCTATAATCCCAGCACTTTTGGAGGCCAAGATGGGAGGAACACCTGAGGTTAGGAGTTCGAGACCAGCCTGGCCAACATGATGAAACCCTGTTTCTACTAAAAATACAAAAATTAGCCAGGCATGGTGGCACATGCCTGTAATCCCACCTACTCCAGAGGCTGAGGTGGGAGAATTGCTGGAACCTGGGAGGTGGAGGTTGCAGTGGGCCGAGATCATACCACTGCACTCCAGACTGGGCAACAGAGCAAGACTCAGTCTCAAAAAAAAGAAAAAAAAGAGTTATCTAAAGACCTGGAATCAATAGAAGGGAGTGTCTAGGTTAAGATAACAGGTTGTAGAGACCAAGGTTCTTACTATGCAGATGAAGCCTTCCAGGTAGCTGACTTCAGAGAGAATGGATTGCAGATGTTTCTTATCAGACTTCAAGAGTCTGTTCTAACAGTCTTAATTTTAATCTTTCTGTTTGAATGTTAATGCTGGTTACTGTGCCAGAATTCCAACGGGAAGAGGGTATAATGAAGCATCTGACCCCTAATTTCCGTCATGGCCTGACCTAGTCTTTTAGGTTAACTTTGGAATGCCCTTGGCTGAGGGGAGGATCCATCAGTCAGTTGGGAGCTTAGATTTTTATTTTTGGTTTATAGGATCTACCCCAATTACTTCATCTTACCTTGATCATCTGTAAACGCCCTATTTCCAAATAAGGCCACATTCACAGGTACTGGGTATCAGGACTTCAACACCTTTTGAGAGACAACTTAACCCGTGGCATGTATCTTTCCCAATTCTGGAAAATTCTGACATGATCTCTTTGAATATTTCCTCTATCTCATCCTTGCTACTCGCTCATTCAGAATCTCCGGATAGATGTATGTTATATGTTGCCACGTAGTCTTCTATGCCTATTAACATGTCTTTCACATGTTCTATTCCCTCCATGTTCCTGTGTATTGCATTATGGGTAATTTCTTCTCATCTTTCTTATAGTTGACTAATTCTTGTTTTAACTGTGTCTAATCTGCTGTTTAACTCTTTCATTGAGGTTTTGAAAGATCTTTATTTTCAATCATTATAGTTTTCCATATGATGCTTTTCTGACTCTGGCTGTATTCCATGCCATTTTGCTCCTTTCGCATCTTCCAGTACTATGTCCATCTGTCATTTTTTGCTGGTGTTGCTGCTTGATAACTTTTGGGCCAGGTGTGGTGGCTCACACCTGTAATCCCAGCACTTTGGGAGGCTGAGGGGGGCGGATCACGAGGTCAGGAGATCGAGACCATCCTGGCTAACACGGTGAAACCCTGTCTCTACTAAAATACAAAAAATTAGCTGGGTGTGGTGGTGCACACCAGTGGTCCCAGCTACTTGGGAGACTGAGGCAGGAGAATGGCGTGAACCTGGGAGGTGGAGCTTGCAGTGAGTTGAGATTGCGCCACTGCACTCCAGCCTGGGGCAACAGAGTGAGACTCCGTCTCAAAATTTAAAAATAAAAACTTTTGATGTGCGCTCATGTTTGCCAGGCTCTGCTGCATGGGAGCATTGAGGGCCCTGGATTGGAGATGCTTGCCTTTCTGCATCTACAGGGGTCACTATCAACCCACAAAACTTTGAATGAATTTCTCTAATTCTTTATTTAGAGATTCTAACTTTTTTTTTTTTTTTTTTTTTGAGACAGGGTCTCACTCTGTCACCCAGACTGGAGTGCAATGGCATGATCACGGTTCACTGCAGCCTCAACCTCCCAGGCTCAAGTGATCCTCCTGTCTCAGCCTCCTGTGTAGCTGGGACCATGGGTGTGCACCACCACAGCCAGGTAATTTTTATATTTTTTGGTAGAGGCAGGGTTTCATCATGTCACCCCGGCAGGTCTCAAACTCCTGGGCTCAAGCAATCTGCCTGCTTCAGCCTCCCAAAGTGCTGGGATCACAGGTGTGAGCTACTGCACCTGGCCTACTTAGAGATTCTTTAATGGTCTGCAGTAACGTGAATGCCAACCCTGAGGCCACGTGAAACAAGGGGAGACTGAAGAGAGATACACCCAGGTGGGCTGAGGTCTCACGTTCATCTCTTTACCTGTAGCTTGGTAAGACACTGGTTCAGCAGTTCCAAATGAGGCTAATGAGATAACAAGTTGATATCAAGTCCTGAGATCCAGAAGTGCCCCTTGATAATGAGGCCAGGCAGCACCTGCTGTTCCAGGGTCACCTAGACGTTCACTTCACCCTTTCCCTTTGAGAGTGCAGAACTCAGGGTTGTGGTCCTTCTCCCTACTTTAATCATGTTATCTTAGGGGAGGAATGGTAGGACCAGATGCAGACGAGGAGACAACAGGAAATCTTAAAGGTTTTGTCATACTTCCTGGGAACCTACCATACAGCTGACAGAAAAAAACCCATTATCCTTCTATGCTGTTAGTGGCTACCTTTATATTTGTAACATGATACTTGACTTTCAGAAGTCTAGACTTCATCTCTCCACCCTTTTGAACAGCAAAAAGGGCTTAGAATGTTTTACTCCAACTGCTTCCTTAGGGATTCTGGCTTTTATTCCTTAGTATTTTAGTTTTCCCTTTTGGTGTAAACTTTCATAGTCATTATAACTTTTTAACATTCAATGATTATTTAGATTTGCCACATATTGACCAATTTCTCTACTTACCATTTCTTCTTGCATACCCCAACTTCCTTCTGATTTCCAAATTAAAGGGTTTTTTCTTCCTAAAGTTTATTATCCTGAAGTGATTCTTTCATCATGGTTCTAACAGTGGTAAATCAGGTTACCTGGTAATTTCAGGTTTTATTGTCTGAAAATAGCTATTCCTCCTTCACTTTTTTTTTTTTTTTTTTTTTTTAGGAAACAAGGTCTTACTCTATCGCCCAAGTTGTAGTGTTGGAGTGTGGTATTGCTGCTTGATAACTTTTGGGCTGGGTGTGGTGTGATCCTGGCTCAGCACAGCCTTGACCTCCAGGCTCAAGCCATCCTTCCACCTCACCCTCCTGAGCGGCTGGGACTACAGGCACACGCCACAATGTTCAGCTAATTTTTTTATTTTTTGTAGGGACGAGGTCTCACTATGTTGCTCAGGCTGGTCTGGAACTCCTGGGCTCAAGCAATCCTCCCATCTTGGCCTTCCAAAATGCTGGGATTATAGGCATGTGTCACTGTGCCCTGCTCCCTCCTTCACTCTTGAATAATACTTAAGTTGGGTATTGGCTGTTATATTCTTACAATTTGAAGATACTGACTTCTGAACCATAATGTGACTATGGAGAAATATGCACAAACCTAACTGTTGTTCCTTTGAAAACAGTTTCTCTTATCTCTGTTTGCTTTTAAGGTTTTCTCTTTGTCTTTGGAATTCTGCAGTTTCAACATGATGTGTCCAGGTTAGGTTTATTCTTATGCATTCTGCTTGGGACTTGTGCAGCTTAAACTTAAGGATTTATGCTTTTGGTTATTTCTGTAAAGATCTCAGTCATTATCTCTTTGAATATCGACTCCTCCTATTTCTTTATCCTCATGCTATAAAACTCATTAAATATATTTTCATTCTATTTTCCATGCCTCATAATCTCCTTGGACATTTTACATGTCTTCATCCCATTCCTGCATCTGCCTAATTTCTAATGATCAACCTTCCCATTTGCAAGTTGTTTCTTCAGCTCTGCTAATCAGTTGGTCAACTTTCCCTGAGGTTTCAATTTTTCACTATGGAATTTTCCTTCTGACCCACAGCCAGGGGATAGACAAGTTTCCTTGCCTGTTCACTGGAGCCACAAGTCTAGTTTATCTGGCCCCTTTCCCTGCCCTTTCAACACACATCTCTGAGCAGGATTCTCAATTTCATCTCTCCCCTCTCCCAGCATAAGGCCTCATCCCCTGACTCGGTGGCTGGAACATGTTGGGTGCTTAACCAGTAGGGCTATTTCTGGGCCCATAAACGTCCCAGAGATACTGGGACGTTCCCACTCCATTTCTGGCATATGGGGATTTCCCTTTCTTGCCTATAATGATGTCTAATTTTGATTTTACTTTCAGCTAACAATTCTAGCTGTTTCAAGGGGTAGAGATTAAGCAGTGAGGGTGAGGGGCTGAGAAGTTGGGAGAGGATGATTGCTAAGAGGCAGAAAAGACATGCATGATAGATTTTGGCAAACTCACAAGTCTCAGGAGCTAGACATTGGCTCTCAGGCCTGCCAGGACCACCAGGATTAGGGTGGAAATTATTCAGAGAATAGAGGCTCTGAGAAGAGAGCCGGACTTCCTGTGCTGGTTTGCCTCTTGAGGCAGTGGCTGATTCTGATCTGACATGAGAGTCACGTTTGGCTCAGCTAAGAGGCTGAGCACTGAGTGGTTGAAGAGTTCAGTGAAACTTCACTGTATTGTGGCTCGGGGGAAGCAAAATTGAGCCCAGGACTTCCTTCAAAGGAGGAGGGTGCTGCTAAACTCTCCGGGCTTGCAGTTGAGACCCCAGAGGGGTGTGCCCTAGAAGCACGACAAAGAGGTAAATCAGAGGGCAAACAAGAGGTGGAACAAGTCTTACCATGTCTACAGCCTGTCCTAGACAGCTCAGTCCCGACTTGACTGGTGATCTGTCCCTGCTCTGTGGCAGAGGACAGGGCGAGTCCTCTCTGATGGCCACAATGTCATCCAGAGATTGTACTGTTTTTCCCTAGTCACAGTGTGTCGTTTTAAATCAAGAGTCACCAGACACATTAAAAAATATATAGGCCGGGCGCGGTGGCTCAAGCCTGTAATCCCAGCACTTTGGGAAGCCGAGACGGGCGGATCACGAGGTCGGGAGATCAAGACCATCCTGGCTAACCCAGTGAAACCCCATCTCTACTGAAAAATACAAAAAACTAGCCAGGCGAGGTGGCAGGCGCCTGTAGTCCCAGCCACTCGGGAGGCTGAGGCAGGAGAATGGTGTAAACCTGGTAGGAGGAGCTTGCAGTGAGCTGAGATCTGGCCACTGCGCTCCAGCCTGGGTGACAGAGCGAGACTCCGTCTCAAAAAAAAAAAAAAAGAGTGTGACAGATGGGTTAACAGACTATTAGTGGACAGAACTGAAGAGAGGATTAACGAGCAGGAATTGAGGTCAGCAGCCGACAGAAGACTGAAGCCCACAGAGAAAAATGCATGGAAAATAGCATCAGAGACACACAGGATGCAGTCAACAGGCCTACCACATCTGTCACTCGAATCCCAGAGGGGAGATTGCAAATGGGGCAGAACAATATCTGAAGAGAAAATGAATGCTTTTCCAAAACCAATGAAAGACATACAAACTGCATGTACAAGAAGTACCACACATTTCACCATAGAGAAGTACAAACATACTCCTAAGCACATTGTAGTAAAGCCACTGAAAACTCAGTAACTAGGAGAAAAGCAGTAACAGGAGGCGGGGCACAGTGGCTCACGCCTGTAATCCCAACACTTTGGGAGGCCGAGACAGGAGGACCCTGTCTCTAGAAAAATAAAAATAAATTAAACAAATAACAGCCAGGAAAAAACAAGATGCCACCTTCAAAGAGGCAACAGTGAGGCTCTTGCCTTCTCCACGTAAGCACTGAAGGCCGGAAGACAATGGAGCAACATTCTCTAAGCACCAAGAGAAAATAACGCCAACTTGAGGTGCTATTTCAAGCGAAAGGGAAAGGCAAAATCAAACCATTTTCAGACACCCTCCCCAGTGAATTGAGAGAATTCCTCACAGCAAACATGCACTAATAAACAAGACAAATCCCAATGGAGGCCTTTGGAAAATGGTCCTGGATGGAAACATGGAAATGCAGGAGGGAAAGAACGAAAGAGCAGCAGAGAAGAAACACGCTGGTGCGTTTCGATGCACGCCAGCTGTAGAAAATGATAAGATGATTTACTGTGTGGTTTAATATATGTGCAGGATTGAAATGCCTGCGAATGACAGCACAGAAAGTGGGAGAGAGGCCGATGGATTTAAAGCATCAGGAGGGTGGAGCGCAGAGGCTCACACTAGTAATCCCAGCACTTTGGGAGGCCAAAAAAGGCGGGTGGATCCTTTGAGGTCAGGAATTCAAGACTGGCCTGACCAACATGGTGAAACCCCGTCTCTACTAAAAATGAAAAAAATTAGCTGGGCATGGTGGCACATGCCTGCACTCCCAGCTCCTTGGGAGACTGAGGCAGGAGAATCGCTTGAACCAGGGAGGCAGAGGTTCCAGTGAGCCGAGTTCGCACCACTGCACTCCAGCCTGGGCGACAGAGCAAGACTCTGCCTCAATAAATAAATAAATAAATAAATAAATAAATAAATAAAGCGTTAGAATGTCTTTACATTGTCCAGGAAGTGATAAAAGTATACATTTACATTAGGCCCTGATAAGTGAAGGATGAATTTTATAATTGGAAATGATTTTATAATTGTAATTGTATAATTGCCAAAAAGTAGTAAAAAGAACAATTTATATTAGACCATAATTAGTGGAGGATTAATTTTATAATCGTTTGAGTAATTGCTACTAGTACAATAAAAGTATGACTAACAAGCAAATTGGAGGATGTAAAATAAAAAATCTTAATTAATCCTAAAAAAGGAAAAAAGGGAGAAAAAAGAACAAATAGCAGATGTAATACAGCAGATTTAATCCTAAGGACATCGATAAATATAATAGGTGTGTACTAAAAATACTCCAATTAAAAGAAATATTGTCAGACTGAATATTTTAAAACAAGCCCCACAAGAAATTTTGTTAAAAGGATAGAAATTCTTTGAAGTGAGTTGGTTTAAATAAATAAATAAAAGGATGGAAAAGATAAATCATAATATTAACTAGAATAAAAGCTGGCATAACTACAATAATATGAGACAAAATGGACTTCAGATAAAAAAATAACTATAGAAGACTTCATAATGATAAAAGGGCTCATTGACCGGTAAGTTAATAATTCTAAGTTAATAATTCTAAATTGCATGCCCCTAATAGCATAGCTTCGAAACACATAAAGAAAAACTTAAAGGCTGGGTGCAGTGGCTCACATCTGTAATCCCAGCACTTTGGGAGGCCAAGGCAGCAGATCACTTGCGGTCAGGGGTTCGAGACCAGCCTGACCAACATGGTGAAACCCTATCTCTATTAAAAAAGACAAAAATTAGCCAGGTGTGGTGGTGGGAGCCTGTAATCCCAGCTACTGGGAGGCTGAGACAGGAGAATGGTTTGAACCCAGGAGGCAGAGGTTGCAGTGAGCCAAGATCACACCACTGCACTCCAACCTGGGTGACAGAGCGTGACTCCGTCTCAAAAAATAAAATAAAATAAAAACTTACAGAACTGAAAAGAGAAATAGAGAGATCTGCTATTATGGCGGACACTTTAACACAGTCGTTTCAGTAACTAGTAAAATAAACAGATGGAAGAATCTTCATATGTATATAGATTATTTGAACATAAATCATGAAGTTGGTCAAATTGACAAAAAATAACACCTCTCCAAAAAAAATTGGGAGTTTACATATTCTCTTCAAGGGCATATGTAATAATTATCAAAAGCGTCCCTATACTGGGCCGTAAGGCATTCTCTATACATTTCAAGTGACTGAAATAATTTTAAGTAGATATTCTGACCATGGTGAAAAGAGGCTACAAATCAATAACAAAAGAATAACCAGAAAATTCTCAAATGTTTGGTAATTTAACAGTACACATCTAAATAACCAATAGGCCAAGAAAGAAATCATAAAACACTAGAAATTCTTTTACCTAAACAGTGATGAAAATATATCAAACCTCATGGGATCAGCTAGAAGTATGTTTAGAAGGAAATGTATAGCTTTAAATCTGTATATTAGAAAAGAAGATCCGCAGGAAAATCAGTGACTGTCCATATCATGAAGGAAAGAAAGAATAGGAAAGAAACACCCAGATAGGCAAGAAAAGAAAAAAGCTAACAAACAAAAATAAAATTAAAACTAACAGCAGAAATCAATGAAAGAGAAAACCATAAACAGGTAACAGAAAATATGTAAAACCAAAAAGGTGGTTTCACGAAAAGAGTATTGAAACTGGCAAACCACAGCAAGAAAACAAGAGAGAGAAAAGCCACCATCACCCACATCAGGAGTGAAGACGAGAGCATCGGCGGCTCCAACAGCGGCGAGAAAGACAAGAGGATATTAGGAACAATTTGATGCTATTAGATATTTTCTAATTTTTTTCAAATTTGTATTGCAGTATAACATACGTATGTAGGCCGGGCGCGGTGGCTCAAGCCTGTAATCCCAGCACTTTGGGAGGCCGAGACGGGTGGATCACGAGGTCAGGAAAGCGAGACCATCATGGCTAACACGGTAAAACCCCGACTACTAATAAAACAATACAAAAAACGTAGCCGGCGCGAGGTGGCGGGCGGCCCTGCCGTAGTCCCAGCTACTCGTGAGGCTGAGGCAGGAGACATGCCGTAAAACCCCGGGAGGCGGCAGCTTGCAGTGAGCCCTGAGATCCGGCCACTGCACCTCCAGCCTGGGCCACACAAGTAGACTCCATCTCAAAAAAACACAAAAAAAAAAAAAAAAAAAAAAAAATACATATGTAGAGTGACCAAATTTATTTAATTAATTTATTTTGTTTTAGGAGACAGAGTCTTGCTCTCTCACTCAGGCTGAAGTGCAGTGGCGCAATCTCGGCTCACTGCAACCTCTGCCTCCCAGGTTCAAGCGATTCTTGTGCCTCAGCCCTCATTGGAGCTGGGACTACAGGCGCACACCACCACACCTGGCTATTTTTTTGTATTTTTAGTAGAGACGGGGTTCCACCAGTTCAGGCTCGTCTCCAACTCCTGACCTCAGGTGATCCACCCACCTCGGCCTCCCCAAGTGCTGGGATTATAGACGTGAGCCACCAGGCCCGGCCCGATTCCAGGTCTTTAGATAACTCTTTCAATCAACTGGCAACCAGAAAATCCCTGAATCCATCTACTACCTGGAAGTCTGGGGCAACATGCCTGGCCTTTTTTTTTTTTTTTTTTGAGACAGGTGGAGGACATTTCCTTGCACATCTTAGTTAATACCTTCCCCTCAAGAGGTAACCAGTGTTGTGACTTCTGCTGTCATAGATCGCTTTTACCTACTTTTGAAATCCTATGGCATGTAGACGTTGGTGTCTGGCTGCTTTTGCTCATTGTGATGTCTGGAGAGTCATCCATGTTTTATGAGTGTAGTCATTTTTTGTTTCCCTTGCAATCTCCTAGCCCAAGGCTCAAACATACTAGATGTTATTTACCCATTCTGTTGTCGAGGGCCATGAGGTTGCTTTCCATGTGGTGATTTTACCAATACAGCTGCTATGAGCAGTCTTGGACATGCCTTTGAAGGGCTGAAGGCACTTGTTTCTCTTGGGTATAAAGCTGGGAGAATTGCTGGGTCCTAGGTAAGCATCTGTACAGCGCTGGTAAATTCTGCCACTTTTTCCAAAACAGTTCAACCACTACACGCTCACCCGCCAAACCAAGGATTCTCGTTTTAGCTACCTTGGTGAGTATGGTTGGATCTCATTATGGTTTTAATTTACATGTCTCTTTTTTTGACAAATGATATTGGGCATGTTTTCGGAAAGGCGTTCAGTCACTGGGACCCCTCCTGCATGCACCTGCTCACTTCATAAAGGCATTTGGTCACTGGGACCCCTCCTGCATGCACCTGCTCACTTCATAAAGGCATTCGGTCACTGGGGCCCCTCCTACACGCGCCTGTTCACTCTCCCTGCTCTTTATGGCGTTGCCTGTCTTTTTTCTCTGACTTGTAATAGTTACTATACATTTTGAGTCCAGATTATTTGTCCTTTTCACTCTCTTCAAGGTGTCTTTGGATGAATAGAGGTTCTTAGTTTTCAGGTAGCCCGATTTACTTAGAAATTCCCGGCCGGGCGCGGTGGCTTATGCCTGTAATCCCAGCACTTTGGGAGGTTGAGGCAGGTGGATCGCCTGAGGTCAGGAGTTCGAGACCAGCCTGACCAACATGGCAAAAACCCCGTTTCTACTAAAAATACAAAAATTAGCCAGGTGTGACGGCGCGCGCCTGTAATCCCAGCTACTCGGGAGGCTGAGGCAGGAGAATCGCTTGAACCCAGGAGGAGAAGGTTGCAGTGAGTCAAGATCACACCACTGCACTCAGCGAGACTCCATCTCCAAAAAAAAGAAAAGAAAGAAGGAAAGAAATTCCCTTATAATTGATAGCTTAAGGAAGAACTTAAAATTATGCCACAGGCCACTCCTGCTTCTGGCCATGAGCGACAGGAGTACAGGATGGGTTTGCCTTCTCACCTGGACCAGTGAGAAAACCAGACATGAGCTTTGCTGCAGGAGGGAAGGCAGGGCAGTCGGGCTCACCTCATTTCTTTCCTTTCTTGGCATCACAGTCCTGTGCTGCCTGCTGTCCAGTGTCTGAAAACTGCCATTTCACATATTTTGTCATTTTCTCACTGTTCAAGGTGAGAAGGCAAATCCATCCTATACCCCTGTTACTCACTGCTAAAAGCAGAAATGGCCTGTGGCATGATTTTAAGTTCTTCTTCAAGCTAAATCATGACAACCTTCTCAGTAAAATTTTATTTTAAGCAGAATTTTATATTTGAGAGTAAAAACAGTTTACTATCTTTTTTGGTCATAATTTGAATGTTTGGCCATCATTTCTTTGAATTTTTTTGAAAATTTATCTGAAAAGAAACCATTAATTTTTGCATGGAAAAGGTGTGGGCTTCATTCTGTCTAATGGTTTCTTATATTTGTCACTAGCAAGATTAATTGGACACAAACCACATGTGTGCTTCACTCACTCCTGCAAATGACCCAAGACCCAAAGCAGGCCCTGAGCCACCAAGCGCCCCCTGTCCCACAGGGATCTCTCTCCTCAGCTCCAGTTCCCTGACTGCATTCTCCAACTGTCACCTGAGCGGCTCACCCACTGTCCCCACGTCTGGACCACTTGGGCCAGGAGCTGGGCAAGTCCTTGGCCCTCTCTGCCCCTCCACCGGGGACGCGGCCTCTTCAGGTTCCAGTCTTTCCACGCAGCCCGTCTGCCCTCCACTGCCTCCTCCTGCAGCCCCTGTGCCCTTACTCCCAGTCAAAGCCCTCCTCGCTCTGACCAGACAAGGAACGAGAGAAGCTCGCACTCCTTAGGGGAGGTCCTGGAACGTTGAGCCACCAGAACAAATCTCTGCCCACTGGCCCCTTGGGCCCAGCCCTACCCGAAGGCTGGCGCCCCCCTGCACCTTCTGCAGCCATGAGCCCCGGGGGGTATATTCAGGCTGACTTTCCAGTGGGCCCTGGTCTCTGGGAAGGCCCGTTGAAGGGCTCCGCTCAGAAGGCCCTCAAGGGTCTGCTGCCCAGACTAAGGTCTCACTACCTGGCCTCGCCCACAGTCCTCCCTGGAGGGGGCCGGGCCAGCAGTGACCACCTCAAGTGTGGCCCTGGGAGTGGCACTGAGATGGTTCAGATGGCAAGGCAAGGAGTGGAGGCCCCGAGTGGCTGCATGAGGCCTGTGGAGCCCCATCCTCAAGTTCTTGGTGGGCCGCTCGGCTCAACCATCCCCTTGCAAACTCAGATGCGTCCCCAAGGACAGGTGAGGGTGGCATCATAAAGGCAGTCCACCCAGGAACATCTGGCGAGCCACAGCCATCGCAGGGAGTGGGAGGACGAGGGGCTCGGAGCAGCCGGACAGCTGGGCTGCGGAGGTAAAAAGCCCGCCCTGCTACTCCCGCCAGGGTCTCAAGGTCAGCCTTGCTGAGGACCTGAGCCGCTGCCTGGTAGCCTGGCAGCCCGACAGCACATCAGTGCCGTGGGGCCCGCCCTGTGGCTGAAGGTGGACAGTGACCTCCGACACCTCCAGTGACCCAGGTGTGATGGGTGCCAGTGATGTGACGTGATGACTGGCAGTGGGTGTCTCCAAAGCCCTAGCAGGGAGAAGGAACTGCAGCAGGAGGTGGCGCTCACCGCACGGCGACTGTGTGCCTGCTCACTACCTATTTTTATGCAGGATGAACGAAGTTTTAAACAGCGTTCTCGGCCAGGCGCAGTGGCTCGGCTCACGCCTGTAATCCCAGCACTTTGGGAGGCCGAGGCAGGCGGATCACGAGGTCAGGAGATCGAGACCATCCTGGCTAACATGGTGAAACCCCGTCTCTACTAAAAGATACAAAAAATTAGCCGGGCGTGGTGGCGGCGCCTGTAGTCCCAGCTACTCGGGAGGCTGAGGCAGGAGAATGGCGTAAACCCGGGAGGCGGAGCTTGCAGTGAGCTGAGATCGTGCCACTGCACTCTAGCCTGGGAGACAGTGAGACTCTGTCTCAAAACAAAACAAAAAACCAGTGCTCTGGGATGCTGCCTCACTGAAGAGTTTTCATAAATTAACTCTTCTGTTTCTTAGGAGTAAACATCTGGAAACGTTGCTTTCTAGCCCAGGCCGCCCCCTGGCGGCGGCATCTCTGAATTGCAGCCTCCCCCGGTCTGTCCCACTTGCAGGGCCCCACCCATCCCAAACACCATGGATAGAGAGGCAAGGCTGAGGTGACAGGCTCCGGCGTACTGCCATGTGATAGAAGAATGATTTATTAGAACAAATTTCATGATAAATCATATAAAATAACCATTTTCCGAAAGACAGCCACAAGACCACCTGAGAACGAATGTACAGGGAACCCTCCGAGAAGCCTGGCAAACAAGGACCATTCCCAGGCAAAGGCTGGAGGGGGAGGAGCAAAGGAGCTCAGCGTGGGGAGGAGCGGGAACTTGTGAATTCGAAACATTGCACTGCCACTGCTGAGGGGTGGGCAGGAGCCGTGGATGAAGAGTGACCACTTCATGTCCAGGGGCAGGCAGGGTGGGTAACTGAGGCATGCAGGGGTGGGCAGCAGCCCAGTGGGCCGGACTAGCACCTCCTCCATATAGACAGCAGGCTCTTGGGGCGGGGACCAGGGGGAGACACCGGCCCCCCGCCCCCCCACACGTAAACATCAGGTGGGCCGCAGGGCTCAGAGGCACAGAACCCGTACACCCAACCCCAGATCAGCTAAAAGTAAACAGGGGACACAAACCACCCACTTCCAGCCTCCAGCCCCCAGCGCCACTCCCCCAGCAGCTGGCCCTGTCCAGGTCCGACTCTCGTACCAATGCCAGGCGGGGTGTGGAGCTCACCTACGCCAGTCTGGTCCAGGTGGGACACCCCCCACGTCCATCCCCACCAACCACGGCCAATGGGCTCTTTGGCTTAGAGGCTCTGGCAACACGGGCTGCCCCAGCAGGGGCCACGGCAGAGGGGCCAAGCTCTGCTCACCTGCCATGTTCCCAGCTGAAAGAATCCTGAGAAAACAACAGTTCCTGGGCCCGTCCCTGCCCCCATGCCCACCTGAGGCCTGATGGCGTGAAGCCAAAAGGGGAGGGCGTGTGGTGCAGGCCAAGCTGCGAGCTTCCGGAAACCCGGCTTCCAGTCACTTTGGTCATGCACTCACTCCCGCCTGAAGGGCTGCCACGCACCTGGCTGTGCCCAGGCCCTTAGAAGCCCAAGTACAGAGGCCCATAGCCCCTCAAGGGGACATGCCCCCCAGTCCTCACGGTGCAGCATGGAGGCGCCTGGACTAGCCGAGTGCATGGGAGTGGGGGTGGGTATCTGTACCTGTGTGCATGGCTCAGCTCTCAACCAGCCCCCAGTCCACACCCAGGAGGGCTTCACGGGGCAGCCCCAAGCTCAATGGGTTTGGCAACTGTGTTGGCACCAAAGGCTGGAAGCAGTGGGGCTCCTGCCTATAAAAGGCCTGGGGTCAGGTGGGAGCCACCAGGGCAAGTGCCCTGCCATCTTAGATAGTCCCAGGACAGGTGAGCCTGCCCCAGCTCCATGTTTGGCACCAAATGACCCCACAGTCAACCTCTCTTCCTCTGCCTGGCCGCAGGCCAGTACAAAGGGGTATGGCAGGTTAGTGCCTGGTGGAGCCAGTCAGGCCTGGAGGAGGCACCTGCAATGGCACCAACAACTCTTTCCTTTAAAGCTAAAGACAAAAATAACAGTGATGAAGAGGAGGTGGGGTAATGCCCTTGAGGGCTTGACCTTGGCAGCAGCCTGGCCAGGAGCTGGGCCAGAGACCTGTAGGGGGCGGGGCGGGGCAGGGGTGGGGTGGCCACAGGGCTGGACAGGGTGAGTAGGGTGCTGGCTGGGAGCTGACGAGGGGCAAGGGCGTGGGAGGCCCCCGCCCACGGGGATATGGCACATGTGGGGGTCTTCAGGGAGAACCACTTGCCGCCAGGCAGGCAGGCAGGCGTGCGGCGGACGGGAGGCAGAGACGCACACGCACAGGTAGGCCAGCCTGGCCAGGTCCGGGGCCTAGATCAGGAACCTCTCGGCATCAGGGAGGAAGGTGGGGTCCGGGAGGCTGGGAGGCCCACAGCTGACCCGCTGTGGGAAACTCCTCAGCGGCAGGGCTGGCAGCAGGGCCTCGGCTGAGGCGGGCGAGGGTGGGCTCTGGGCAGCCACACGGCCCTTCCCCAGCCCCGGCTGTGCGGAGCTGGCCAAGCTCCTGTTTCCTGTGAGCAGGTCCAGGCTCCCACTGGGGTCCACGATGGCGTTGATAACTGGAGGTGGGGAGGGAGGGTCAGGCTGCAGATCCAGTTCACCTGCTCCCACCCTGTGAGTCAGGGTTCCCCACAAGGCCCTGCCAGCCTCCCTCACTGTCCTGGGCTTTGGCCACACTCACCTTCTAGCTGCTTCTGCACCCGCCTCAGTTCCTTCAGGATGGAGCTGATTTCCTGGAAACATGGCAGGGAGGGAGGTGGAGTCAACTTCTGAGGGGCCGCAGCCCCGCCCCGGGGCTCTGGGTGCAGGAGCCCGGACAAGGTTTGGGGCCAGCCAGGCAAAGCCAGGCTGGCTGGGGGCGGGCTCGGGGCACGGGACCCCGGCGCTCACCTTGTTAGACGTCTTCAGGATGGGCACCTCGTTCTCGGCGTTGATCCTGGCTTCCAGGTCCTCCCAGGCTCTCCCTGTGTTCTGAAAGAGGATCCTGTCCAAGGTAGGGGAGGCAGAAATGGGGGGACAAGGACAGGGATGACAGAGCTGAGGGACAATTCTCCAGACCTCCTCTGCTATGGTGAAGTTCATCCCACCCCACCTGGGCCTAAGGGGAAAACTGAGGCCTGATGCATGACCTGGGCTAACGGGCACCAAGTTCCCATCTGTGTGTCTAACACCGGAAGGTGGGGAGGGCTGGGCCCGGGATAAGGGCGAGGGGAGATGGGGAGGAAGGGCCACCCTGGAGGCGCTGGCTCCTCTGAGTTCAGGGTCTGCCTGCTGGGAGCCGCATACACGTGCACACAGGAGGGCTGGCTGCACGGGTGCACACGAGTGTACCCATAAAACCACTGCCTTTGAGCCTGCCTCATGCAGCCAGGCCTGAGTCTCAGCTCATGCAGCTCTGTTGGTGTCCGGGCGTCCACCTCAGCCGGGGAGCTGACTCACTTCATCTTCTCGGCAAGGTGCTCTGTGTTCTCACGGATGGCCTGCGACAGCTGGGACACCGGGTTCAGCATCAGGTTATCAAAGATCACCTACAAGAGCCCGGCGTCAGCATGGCCCTGCCCTCGAGGAGCCCCGCCCTTGCTCCCCCCGACACCCAGCTCCGTGGCGGCAGTGGGCACCATGCCTCCTCTCGGTTCCGAGGCCGTGTCTTGTTGGCCAGGGCGTCCTCACAGCTGTCGTTCATGTTCTGGTCAAAGTCCCGAGAGTTCAGCGAGCCGGGAGGCACCTTCTGGAAGTTGAGGCTGGCCTCAGGGATGCGCTGCACCAGCTGCAAAAGGGAGGGCCGGCACTGTGGGCCCCAGGCAGAGGCTCCTGCCAGGCTGTGGCCAGCTGCACCTCCCTGCTCCGGCCCGGCAGATGGACAGAGCACACCCACCTTCCATCTGTGCAGGGTCCTTCCTGTGCCCCTGCCCCGCCGTGAAGGCAGCTGGGCTGGGGATGTCCACAGTCAAGCCTGACTCAGGCGCCGTGAGCTCCCCAGACCTTGAGCTCCCCGGTGGCCGTGTGGGGCGCTGACCCAGAGGGACACGCTCCAGCTCACCAAAGGGGCATGCGCAGCAGGGCCTCAGCCGAGGCATGCAAAGGGCTGTGGGGACCTGGCCTGACCCTCCTCGAGGGTGGCTCTGGCACAGGGGCCTCAGAAAGCCTGGGGCTCACCTCCTCCCGGGCAGAGATGGTCGAGGCGGGGGTGCTGGGCATGGTGCTGAGGGAGGCACTGTGGGCAGGCCCCGAGGAGCCCAGTGTGTCACCGTCCCCAGCCACATCATGGATCTCCCGGGCTAGGATGGCCACGTCCTTCACCAGTGTCTGGCTCAGCCTGCAGCCGGCAAGAAAGACAGCAGGTTCTGCACAGAGGAAGTCGGGGCAGCAGGGGCCAGACAGGCCTCAAAGTCCCTCCCAGCTCCCAGGCAGCTGCCGGCCAGAGGTGGGGCCTGGGGGAGGTGCTCCCCAGCCTGGCCCCAAACACTGGCCTAGCCACTGGTTACACAGGCACTGGCCATGGCCCTACAGGGAGGCCCAACTCCCCACAGCCACAAGGAGGGATGGTGGGGGGCTTGGACAGAGCCTGAAAAGAAGGGTGCACAGAGACCCCTGCTGGTTCTGGGGCAGGCCACACCTCCTCCCTCTCTGGCCCCCCAGGGCCAGCATCACAGCTGCGGGGCCCAAATGGGATGGATGGGACTCAGTCATAGAACGTGTGGGTGCCACGGGCGTCCAGCTCTGCAGGCAGAGAAACTGAGGCAAGGAAGGGAGTGGGCTGAGGTCACAGCAACTAGAGCCTGGCACTCCTCACACTGAGGGTGGGGGCTGGGCAGAGGGTGGGGCAGGCAGATCCAGAGAGGCAGGGGACCCCTTGCAGGTCAGTGAGGCCAGTGGCAGCTCAGCCTAGCCCCCTGCTCAAGCCTTGCCAGCTCAGTCCCCCTAGGATATGCCAAGGGGGCACAGGCCTCCACCCTGCCAAGGTAACAGACACTTCCCAGCGAGGACAAGGGCCTGCAGGGGCTGTGAGCAGCTCCCAGCCCTCTGCTGGAGCACACAGCCTCGTCACCTGTCCTGCCGGCCCCTTAAGCACCTGGGCCACCAGCAGGTCCTGCCCCACTTAGGCCTTCAGCCCAGGCCTTGGGGACCCAGGCTCCCTTGTCACTGTCAACCACCCATCCTCATGGGGACAGGCCCCACCCCAAGCCTCCTTGGCCCCCACACTGGCAGTCACCCAAGGAACAGACCACCCTGAGGGCCCTCCCCTCCTCTTCCCCCTCCCCTTGCCAGATGCTGGCACGACCAGAAAAACAGCCCCGGCGCCCTCTGCCCAGATGGCCTCGCACAGTCCACTGGCTGCCCTGGCCTCACTCAGGACTGGCTCCACCCTTCCACATCAAAACAAAACATGGAAGCCATCCCTCCACCTCTGGGTGACACCAACTGGCACGTGACCCTGGCCCTCGGGCCCCCGCCCAGCACTCTCTGGCCTCCTGCCCCTGGCACATCGCGTGCTCCAGCTCACCCACTGTGGAAGGCAGAGAACTCCAGAAACTCACATGGGCCCCCCATGTCCCCTTTCTGCTCTCAGGCCTGCTTCTCACCCAGGTGCAGTGTCTCTGTCCAGAGCCCCAACCCTATGCCCACTTCCTCAGCTGATGGCAGCCTTCTTCCCTACGCTCCTACCAATACCTCAAGCATCCCAAGAGCCCTGTCCCCAGTCCCCATCCTTCCAAGCCCCCCAGGTCCTCCCCACCAACTTCATGCTGCTCACAGCCCCAGGTGCCTGCGCCTCCAACCCAGTGTGGCCCACTCTCTAAGGGCTGCCTGCTCCTGGCCACCCCATTCCAGGTGCCTCATGGGCTTCAAGCTCAGCATCCTCTACAACAAACACTTGCCATCCCCCTGGTCCTGGGACCTCCCCTGCCTGCCCCACAGCCTTTCAGGGCCTGCCTTTGCAGTACTGACCACTGCTTGGCAAAGACCACTCTCACTCCCACCCAACTCCCTACCCCATCCTCCCCAGCGCCTGGCCTGGAGAGGGCCCTGTTACTGAATGACCACATGAAAGAGTTCATTTCTAATAAACACCATTGAGGAGGCCTTCCACCTCCTGGGAAGATCTGCATCTACCCACCCACTCATCCATCCATCCATCCACCCACTCACTCATCCATCCACCCATCCATCCACTCACTCATCCATCCATCCACCCACTCACTCATCCATCCATCCATCCACTCACTCACTCATCCGTCCACCCATCCATCCACTCACTCATCCATCCATCCACCCACTCACTCATCCATCCATCCACCCACTCATTCATCCATCCATCCACCCACTCATTCATCCGTCCACCCATCCATCCACTCACTCATCCATCCATCCATCCACTCACTCACTCATCCGTCCACCCATCCATCCACTCACTCATCCATCCATCCACCCACTCACTCATCCATCCACCCACTCATCCATCCATTCATCCACTCATCCATCCATCCACTCACTCATCCACCCATCCATCCACTCACTCATCCATCCATCCATCCATCCATCCACCCACTCATTCATCCATCCACTCACTCATCCATCCATCCATCCACCCACTCACTCATCCATCCACCCATCCACCCACTCACTCATCCATCCACCCATCCATCCACTCATTCATCCATCCATCCATCCACCCACTCACTCATCCGTCCACCCATCCATCACTCACTCATCCATCCATCCACCCACTCATTCATCCATCCATCCACCCACCCACTCACTCATCCGTCTACCCATCCATCCACCCACTCATCCATCCACCCATCCATCCATCCATCCATCCACTTACCCACCCATCCAACCACCCATCCACCCACCCAGCAACCTATCCATCTACTCACCCACCCGCCCATCCATCCATCCACCCACCCACCCTCCTATCCATTCATCCTTCCATCTATCCACCCACCAACCTCTCCCATCCATCCACCTGTTTATCAATCCACCCATCGACCCATCCATCCATCCACCCACCCACCAACCTCTTCCATCCATCCATCTATCCACCTATTCATCTACCCACCCACCTACCCATCCATTAACCCACCCAGCCACCCACCAACCTTTCCATCCATCCTTCCATCCACCCATCCAACCTCCACCCATCCATTCATCCATCTACTTATTCATCCATGCAGCTATCAACCTGTCCATCCATCCATCCAACCACTTACCCACCCAACCATCCATCCACCCACCTACCCACCCAGCCATCCACCCATCCAGCAACCTATCCATTTACCCACCCACCCGCCCATTCATCCATCCACCTGCCCATCCATCCATCCACCCACTCACCCTCCCATCCATCCATCCATCCATCCATCCATCCAGCTAGCCAGCCATCTGCCGTACCATCTATCCACTCAAGAAGGGAGCTCCCAGCCTGGTCCCTGCCCTCAGGGTGCTCTCACTCGAGAAAAGGCACCAGCACTCAGTGGATTGACCCAGGGGATATACTCTGAATGGGTTGCTCACCTGGCGATCTCTGCAATCTCTGCCGTCTGCACGATGAAACCATAAGGGTCAGGTTCCTCCTCATCGTCGTCTGTGTCCCGGGGACCGGGGGCCCGGGAACGAGCCCGACTGGAGCTGCCAGCCCTCGGGGTCTGAGTGGCTGTTGAGGTGTGGGAGCGTGTGTGTTTGGGGGAGCCGTGGCGGGAGCCGTACTCCTCCTCAGAGGTGGACGTGTAATCCGAGCCCTGCTGCCGGCGCCGCGTGTCTTGGTGAGTGAATTGGTTTCAGAAGCAAGAACAGAACAAAGCAGCACTCAGCACCCTGTGGCAGTCCCAGGGTCCCTGTGGGCGAGGGCTCAGTGCTGCAGGGCTGGGCAGCGTTGAGGCTGGTGCCCCCACCCAGTAGCCCTTCATTGAAACATCAACAGCTGCTGAGCTCCAGGGGCCACAAGGCCCCCACCAGCCCAGGGGCACATGCGGGGAAGGCAGCCTGGTGCTCCCAGGCCAGTGGCTGCGACCCGGGAGCAGTCTGCACCTGATTAGGTGGGAAACCCCAGGTGGTGGGAAAGCAGTGCCTGGCAGACGCCAAAACAGAGTAAACTTCCCCAGCAGGACTTGCTGCAGCCCAGGCTGGACCAGACAGACAGGCAAGGACCAGTCAGAGCCCGAGCAAGGCCACTGCAGCCCCTCCCTGCTGCCTGCTTCAGTCTGTCAGACCCAGTGCTTCAGATTCTGCCCCTGCTGGGCGGAGTCCTAGCCTCCTCACCAGCCCCTGCTCTGAGAGCCCGGCAGCAGCTGCGCACCTGCACCGTAGGTGGGGATGATGGCCAGCCGCATGCTTGGACCAAACATTACCAGTGCACCACGTGGGGTAGGGATGGCAGGCTCCACCAAGCAGGGGTGACCCTTGGCCCTAGCCCACCCCTTCCTCCAGCGAACCCTGCCTCAGCCTCCAGCCATGCGCAGGGCCTGCCCAGTGCAGCCAGCAGTTGGGGCGGGGCCATGGGAGGACCCTGGGAGTTGGGGAAGAGGCTCCACTGGGATCATGGGTGGGTAGGTGGGAGCACAGGGCAGAAGGCAGTAGCAGCAACACCTTGGCCTCAAACCAATCCACTCGCTGGACAGCTCGGCTCCCTTGGTGGGCAGGGTGGGCCCTGCTCTGCAGACGCAGATGTCTGGCCACCCCAGGTAGGAGGCCAGCTCTGGTGGCCACAGAGGACCATCCCTGCTTGCTGTGCCCAAGGACATCTGGGGGGCGGGGCTCTGCTCACAGCCCTCCCTCCCTCCCTGGCCATGGGGCCTGCGGGCTCAGAAGGGTGTTAGAGCAGCTACCAGCAGGGGGCACAGGTGTACCTGGCACCCTTCACTGGGCCACAGTACTGCAGCAGAGATCCACGGGAGTGCCCTCCCCAGGCCTAGGGCCCCAGGCCCATGGGCAGATGGCATGGGGACCGCAAGGCACCAGGGGCCTGAGCCAGGAGTACAGAAGAGTGGGGAATGCCCACCCTGGGGGATGGAAGGCCCCTACCATGCCAGAGATGGTCAGGGTGTTCAACCCACATCAGAGCACAGCAGGCCCTGCCCTCAGCCCATGCACATGTGTATGTACATGAGTCCAGCAACACATCTACCCCAGCTTTGGGAACAAAGGCTCCTCTCGTGCCAGGACCAGGGGCCCACAGCCAACACTCAGCTGGCATCCAGGATGCTGCAGACCCACTGGCAGCTCTGCCTTGGGCCTGGCCTCCCACCTGCCCTGGCACTCACTGGAGGTGTATCGAGCGCTGCCCGAGCGGGCCCTGCTGAAGGGCTGGCGGGGACCCGTGGTGGTGGCTGTGGTGGCAGCCTTCCTGGCGACAGCCCGTGCTTCGGCCATGGTGGGCTTGCGGCTGGCACAGCACAACTCCACACTGCGGCCAGAGAAGCTGGTGCGGGCAGCGGCTGCCTCGGGGTCACTAGTCCCTGTGAAGGAGCCAGCCCGCTTCCGGGGCATGGCCAGGATGTCCAAGCGCGACAGCTTCTTGGCCTGCTCAGCAGCTGGCCGGCCCACAGGCTCCGGGTTGCCCAGGGATCCCCGCTCACCATCCGCGGCCTCAGTGTCTGAAGCGTCCCCCAGCCGGGCCCGC
>NW_016814962.1:27331-38350 GCF_001698545.2 Rhinopithecus bieti | reverse complement strand
CGGTGGGGGCGGGCGGTGGGGTCGGGGGGCCCACAGGGCTGGTCCCACGCGGTGTCAGGGGAGCGGGCAGCACGGGAGGAACCTTCTCGGGGCTGGGCCTGGTGGCTGGGGAGCTCTCCCGCAGACACTGGGCCATGAAGTCCTGGGCCAGGCGGGAACGGCGCCCCATGCTTCCGAAGGGGCGGGCAGGGGTTCGGGAGGCAGGCGAGGGGCTGCCCAGCCGTTCCTCTGTCTTCTCCCGCTTGAGCGAGCCGGCCCTCTGCGGCCCCGAGCTGCGGCCCCCCGCCTGGACTGGGGCTGGGACACTGGGGCGGTCCCTATCAGCCGGCATTGGGCCACGGCGCTTGTCGGCCTTGGGGTCCCCAGACGGGGTGTGCGTGAAGGACTGGGAACGCTTCTTTCGGGGCGTGTCCTCGTCAAAGAACTCGATGACAAAGGCCTGCTGGTTATGTAGTAGCTCCTGGGGGTCCCGCTTGATCTGCCTCTGCAGCCGCACCTGCTCCCCGCTGGCCTCCAAGGGCACCCCGGTGGCTGAGGCCGCCTTGGCCAGGGGGTCCTCTGAGTCACTCTGTGTGCCATCCTCGTGCTTGTGGCCTGGGGGGGACAGGGGACCCCACCTTGTCAGGCCAAGAGAAAGGAAACAGCGGTGGATCTCAGACAGCCCCGTCACCCCACGCCTGAGCTGAGTTGACAGAGCACCCTAGCCCTCAGGGCGCCCCCACACAGGGCAGAGAAGTGCAACGGGAAGACACAGGACCGGACCCCTGATCAGGCAGGTGGCTCTTGGGCAATTAATTGAAAAACGGGAAGTCAACCCAGCTGAATGGGCCCCTCTGCATGGCAACGGTGCAGACGCAGCCACCGCCTGGTCCCCTGCCTGTCCCGGGACTGGCACGGCCGCCAGCTGGGCACTCACCCTTCAGGGTGCGGGTGTGGACAGGCAGGTCGCTCTTGGTGCTGTGGCGGTCATCCCCAGGGCCAACCCGGTGCAGCAGGCTCGGGTCGTTCTGCACCAGCCAGTCGGCCACCTTGGTCTCAGCGGACACCATCTCGCCAGGCGTGGCCTCCTTGCCCAGGGGCCGCCGCTGGCGCAGGGAGAACTTGGTGATATGGTCCTTGATCTTCATCTTGCCGGGGCTACAGTCATCAAACTCGATGGTGAAGGACGCGTGGCTCTGCACCACAGGGGCCGCTCCGACCCCGCCTGCCTCTGCGTCCTTCGTGGGCATCTCGTGTGCCGACACCTCGGGGGGCTGCGATGGCTGCGGGGTCTCCTTCGTGGGAATCTCGAAGTAGCTGGGCTCCCGCCGGAACGAGCAGCTCTGAGGTTCAGTAGGGGTGCGGAAGCCGTGGAGCTCCCCGTCCTGCTGCACTGGCCCCTTAGGACGCTCTGGTGTGGGAAGATGTCTTCAGACCCGGCCTCGGGGCAACCACCTGCTACCACCCTCCTCAGCCAGGCCCATCAGCTCCACCCAAGAGGGGGAGAGAAGCCCCATGTCCCCTGGAGTGGGCTCCTCAAACCCAGGCCATCCCCTTCCCACACCACCCTCTGGGAGCCCTCAGGGTCTCACCAGCCTGGCCCCAGGACCAACCTGGGTAGGGCTCTCCCTGGCGCTGGGCGTCAGGCAGCGTGCTACCATCGTCCTCACCCCACCAGGAGGGCTGCCCGTACAGGGGCGTGCGGTAAGAGGCTGCCTCTGTGGAGGGAGCAAGAGTTCAGACCCTGTGTTGCTGGGGCCCCCAGTGTGAAAAGCAGAGAACTGGCACCCCAGGATAGGCTGGAGTCTGGGGCAGGCCCTGGCATCGCCTCCCAGCTTGGCCTTGTGGCAGCCCAGGGCCCTTCCTCCGTGGGGAATGTTGACTACCCAGAGTTCCGAGGTGGCTCACCAGCCCCACCCTCCCCCACAAGTGCTTAAAGGCTCCCTGCCTGTCTGGCCCCTCCTCCCTGCCTGGCCCCTCCCTCCTCCCCTCCATGTGCTCAAAGGCTCATCCCCTGGGGCATGGTGGACGCCCCCTCCAACACCATCCTGCAACTATGCCCCAGTCTTCGACCCCACAGCCCACTGAACAGAGGGCAGGAGGCCAGGGGGAGCCCACACACCAGGTCCAAGGCTTGGTAAGTAGTTCAGGCCACAAATGGGTGGCCCTGGGAGTGGGCAGCCACTGCAGTCTACATGGTCCCTGTGGCGTTTTAGTTTGTTTGCCTTAATGACCAGAGTGAAATTGTATATTTCAGATGGAATCTGACTTCTGACTCCCTCTGAGAAGCTGGCAGCCCAGCCCTTCCCAATGGCAGCAGTGAACAGAAGCAGCGTCCAGTGCCCTCAGGTCAGGGCGCTGGCCCTCATGCCCACAGTCTCCTTCCTGGGCCCTCCACTCAAGCTCTTTCCATACTTGCTGGAGCCCAGGGGGCCTCTGCATCATGACCACCAGCTGCTTACACTGCTGGGTGGACAGAGAGTCAGAGGCCGGTGACCTGTCAGGAACCATGTGCACACTGCGCTGGGGATGCAGGGCCCCTGAGAGGTGTCACACATGCCTTATCCCTCCCTGGGAACTCACTCTTGACCCAGGGTCACACCCAGGGGCTGCTGAGGCAGGGGCATCTGCTACCAGGCAGTCTCCCCTCTGCTGCCGGCCCTGAACCCCTCCTTGGTCCCCAAAATGTGCTGCCCTCGCTCTAACGGAGCCAAGGAGCCAGGCTGCCCAGCTGGCTGCACCTGTCATAACCTCCGGGACGGCTCCGCACCGGCCGTCACCAGCTGCGTGTGTTTCACAGCCTGGACACCGACAGGTGCCCGGGGGAGCTCAGATGGCTTTCTGGAAAGCTTCCCAGTCCCCAGAGGTCTTCCATTCTGGGCGGGCCTGCATCCCAACCAGACGCCGGCAGCTGTGGCTGTACAACACAGATGTGTGGGCTGACGGCGGAACACGGCAGACGTGGGGCCAAAGCTGGGGGCGGCAGGGTGACCCTTCCTGGACCAAGGTGGGAGTGGGGGAAAGGGCGCCCGAATACACCTCTGTCTAACCAGAACTCAAGTCATACACTGGGGCCTCAGGCTTGGATCCCCCACCCCGACCCCTCCACACAGGACCAGGCACTTTCTCACTCTCAGGTCCTTCCCCTCCTCTTGTGCCCACCGGACCAATGCAGACCCAGACCCTCGTGCAGCTGCCTTCCTCCCAGACTTCTGCCCACCCGCTGCACCGACTGCCGAAGGCACATATCAGGTCTCGTCAGAAACCACCAACCCCTGAACCCTGCTGGCTCGGTCTGCAGAATCAAGTCCAAATGCCTGATATTAGGGAGCATAGCCGCACCCCCCCATCCCCTGCCTGTCACTACTATGGACACAGGGTGCCCAGCTGGTGGCCCACCAACCCTACAAGAACTGTGGGCCCAAGGGGTGCAGGCATGCACAGGTAGGTGCACAGGGGTGAGCAGTGTGGGTGTGCATGGGTAGCTGTGTGTGTGGGGTGAGAGGTGAGGGATGTGGGTGTGCACGGGTAGATATGTATACAGGGGTGGGGGTGTGAGTGCACAGGGGTGAGCAGTATGGGTGTGCATGGATAGATCTGTATACAGCAGTGAGGGGTATGGGCATATATGGGTAGGTATGCACAGGGGTAAGTGGTGTGGGTGTGCATGAGTAGGGTGTGTATAACAAAGAGGGGTGCAGGCGTGCATGGGTAGGTGTGTATAGGAGTGAGCAGTGCAGGCATGCACAGGTAGGTATGCAATGGGTGAGGGGTGTGGGTGTGCAGGGATGGGTGTGTACAGGAGTGAGGGGTGTGGGTGTGCAGGGGTGGATGTGTACAGGAGTGAGGGGTGTGGGTGTGCAGGGGTGGGTGTGTACATGAGTGAGGGGTGTGGGTGTGCAGGGGTGGGTGTGTACAGGAGTGAGGGGTGCAGGCATGCACAGGTAGGTGTGTGCAATGGGTAAGGAATGTGGGTGTGCAAGGGTAGGTGTGCACAATGGGTGAGGGGTGTGTACAGGGGTATGTGTGTGCAACGGATGAGGGTATGGGTGTGCACAGCATATGCATGCACAGGGGTGAGGGGTGCAGGGAGGCAGGTGCAGGGCAGAGGGCCTGGCAGTAGCCCTGTGTGCGCGTAAAATTGCTCCACACTGCCTGTGCCTACCTGTTCCTGGTCTCCGGTCCCCCTTCTCTGGTCTGGGGTTCGAGGTCTCGCAGTACGGTGTGTGTTCCGGCAGTGCCTCGCTCCTCTTGGGTGCCAAGCCCTTCACGCTTACCTGCAGCTGGCTGGTGTACTTCTCGTGCTGTGGGCAGGCCAGGCAGGGTGAGGTACTGGGCCCAGCCTCAGGAGGACCCCACTGGGGTGGACCCAGCCTCTCTTCTCCATCCACAGGGCCCAGCTATGACTTTGCATGTCACAAGCTCTCCCTAACGCTCCCTAAAAGAGCAGACAGAGCCTCAGCCCGCCCAGGTCACACAGCTTGGGTCCAGCTCAAGCCTGGGGAGGGGTAGCTTCCAGGGGAAGCAGGGGCTTGCTTGGGTGGGGCAGGGCAGAGCAGGCCGCAATCATCAGAGTGGAGGCCATCGGGTGGGCAGCAGGGCCGCTTGTGCCATCAGACAGAACCTGGCTCCCTTAGGCCCTGCCCCTTGCAGGCTGGGGGACCCCGTGCTGCTCAGAGATCATCTGAGGAGGGGGCTAAGCACCCTGGCCCCACAGGGCTCCTGGGGAGCTCTGAGCCCAGCCCTGAATCTGCACTCCACAACTCCCACATGAACAAGTGAGGGTGAGGAGACGCCCCCCCACCTAGGACCCTCGTGCCCCCACAGGGGCCCTGGCCGTGTGTGTCCCCAGCACACAGGGGAAAGGGCACTCAAGGATGCCTACCCTTGAAGGCTGCCACCATCAGCCTCCAGCACCCTTCCTTCCTGCCTCTGGCCACCCCCCGATGGTGGCCTCCTCAATATCTTGGGGGCAGCTTTTACCTCCCAAGGGGCTCCGACAGGGCGCCCGGCCAGCATGGGCTGCGCAGGAGGAGATCGGAGGGACTGACAGGAACTGGGGGGCCGTGGTCATGCAGCGTAAAACCCTTACAAACCCTCAGCCTAAGACCTTCAGATTTCAGCCTGGGAGACCTCAGATCCCCTCACCCTGAGAAGCAATAAATCCTCTCAGCCTGAAGTGACCCCAAATCCTGCCACCTTGAAGGACTCAAATCCGCTAACCTGGAGGGCACTTAATCCCCTGGGCATGAGACCCCAAAGCACCTCAGCTCCAGAGACCTCAAATCCCTTCACCCAGAGGAACGCCAAATCCTCTAACACGTAGATCCTCAAATCCCCCGAGCCTAAGGAGCCCTAAATATCTCACTCACAGACAGACCAAATTTCCCCAGCCTCAGACCCTAAACACCGTATAGAGACTCTCAATCCCTTCAGCTTCCAAGACTCCAAATAACTGTAACGTCAGAGAATCTAAAGCCCCTTATGAGACCCCAAAGCTCCTTAACCGGAGAGACACTCCCAAAAAGATGCTGGGGGGCCCAGGGGCTCTATACCCTTCTGGCCCTCTGAACGGGGCCCTCTGCTCCCAGGGAGGCTCCTGGCCCCCGCCTCAGCCCCCCTATACTCTCCTGCAGGGTGACCCCAGCATCTTCCTGGGCTCTGGCCACACCCAGCTCACCCGATGAGCCGTTTGTTCTGTGAGCCAGAGCTAAACCCGCCGGCACCCAATGCTGCAGCTCACAAAGCCCAGCAGCTCCAGCAGGCTGACCATGCAGCCCGAATCCTCCCAGGCCCCTCCCAGAGCCCTGATCCTGCTGCGTCCACAACAGTGGCGCCTGTGTCCTGGTGCCCCCCGCCATCTGTCACTGCAGCAGGCTGGGGGTAATGACTACCTTCCCACCTGCCAGACTGGGCCATCTGGCAGGGTAGGACAGGCTGGCCTGACTCATGGCACCCACAGCCTGAACGGGGTGCCCCAAAGGCCTGGGAAGTGTTTGCTGGGGAGATGGCAGTGGCAGCATGGTAGGGAGGATGGGGTGCTGAGCCCTCGTGGCTGAGTCCCCCAGGCTTGGCCAGCACTAACCTTGAGTGCCTCCTCCGGGACTCGGTGCTGCACACGCTCCAGCACATACATGTTGGAATGTGGACACGTGTTAAGGCGAACACGCAGCAGAAGAGCCAGGAGCCCAGCGCTGAAGTCCACACCCAGCAACAGGTGTGCCAGCTCAAGGGCCCATCGAGGCAGGCAGAGGAGGGGCCTCTTTCTTCCCGGGGAGGCACAGCCATGCCCACCCATTTGCTCAGACAGTCCCAAGGTCGGGCCAAGATTCGGGGCCCCAGGGGGTGGTCACCAGTTCCCCAGGCCCCACATGACCTCAGGCTGGGTGGGTGAGCAAGCAGCAGGTGCCCGTGGCCAGGGTGTCCACGGCGGGCCGGGCTGCAGGGACTAGTATTCCCTGGGGTGCCCCGTCAGCAGGGGGAGCCCAGCCCTAGGGTCATCCTCCATGCTCTGTAACCCAGTGGCCCGAGTGGTGACAGCCCTGCTTCTGGAGTAACAGAGCGACTGTGGCCCTGGGGACTGAGGAGAAGCCCAGGAGGAGGGGCACTCAGGGGCAGGATATCGTAGCCGAAGCGGATAACGTCGTTGAGCTTCAGCGTGACGTACTTCTGGTCCGGGATGCGCATGTCATTCACAAATGTCTGCAGGAAAACAGGTGGCAGGGTGCTGGGGCTGAGTGGGTGGGTGGCTGTGGGCAGGGCCGCAGGGGCACGCGATGGCCTGTGCAGAAGCCCGTCCTGAGACCCCCTCCCCAACTCTAGGATGGCTGCTGCAGACACCTCAGACCACTAACTGCCCCGTCGGCAGCCCTGAGGGCCAGGCCCCAGGATTCCTGCCTGAGAGTGCAGCCTGGAAGCTAGAAGCCTGGATCTCCCTCAGGGGGTTCGGGCTCACCTCCTCCTGAACCCTGTCCTGTGCACAGGGCAGCAGTCCCACCTCAGCCCGCCCAACACATGGACTCCACGGTGCCAGAGGGACCTGCTGTTGTCTTGGAGAAAGGAAGCACTGAGGCCTGGGGCCGGGCTCAGCCCCTCCCTGCCAGCATGAGACCTCCCGAGGGGACGGGGTCCAGAAGGGGCATAAAGGAGGGAGCTACCACCCCTGTCCCCTCTGGAAGGGGCTGAGGTGGCTGGGGGCGGGTGACTTGGATGTCATCTCTGCTGAGGAGTAACCCCCTGGAGGGGTTTCCAGCCTGGACACCTCCCCGCTGCTCCCCTAGCCTCAGACCCCCTGGGCCTCGAGGCCTCCTGCTGGACACCTTCCAGGCCCTCTGAGCCCCACGTGCCCCAGGCCTTCCCTAGAGGGCTCACCACTAAGCCCTTCTCCACCATAAATTCCACAGCCACCAGCCGGGGCACCCAGGCACTGGGGCCCACCCACCACTGCAGAGACCGTGATGGAACCCTCCAGAACAGAAGTCTTTGAGCATCTTTGTGAAGTGGACTCCAAGAGATGCTTCCTCCCACACAGCCTCGCCCTGGCCCCAGCTCCTACCTTGGCCCCATAATGCTCTTGGGAACAGAAGAGGCAGGCCTGCCCTGTGGTGGCCCTTGGCCAAGGGTCTGACACCCCCCTCCAGGCTGCCTGCTGGCAGGGGTGTTGNCACTTCTGACCCCAGGGGAGCCCGGCACCGGGAGGCCCTGTGGAGAGGAGGGTGGGAGTGTTTCCAAGTGCAAGCCCAACGGTGAGGAGCAGGGGTGCCAGGGAACAAGAGGAGCATCCAGAGCAGCCAACACCAGCCTCATACATGCATGCCACCCTGGGCCTGCCGCTCGAGCGAGCACATGCCCCGCAAAGGCAGCCAGGGGTCCCAGTTGCCTCGCCTGGACTTGCTCCAACGTGACCCCTGCTGGCCCGGCCCAGGCAGCCCCACAGAACTCAGTTCCAGGTTGGCAGAGCAGCCGTGGCCCTGTCCTGACCTCGGAACCCATTTTGCCCAGGACCTCAAATCAACACTGGGTCTGACAGCTGATCCCTCCTCATGGAAGCCCCGCCCACCCTCCAGGTGAGTGTGCCCCTCAGAGAAAAGTCCAGTCTCGCCCCATGAGGGGTCCGCTGACCCCAGGCCCGGCTTGGACGCTGCTCTCTCCCTGCCGAGCCCCTCCTTGGGGTGGCCATCTGTGCTTGTACCTGGTGCTCCGCCTGGGGGGCCGCACCCAATGGCCGGGAGGCAAACTCCTGCAGCAGTGCCATCCGCTGGGCCACGCCCCATCACCAGACTCATCTCTGTCCCCTCTGATGACTGGGCGAAAGGTGGCCGAAGATGCCCTGGAGAGTTCAGGGGACTCCAACACCCCAAAGACCTGCCAAGAGGAAATGGTCCCAGGCACTGAGGGCCAGAGAAGCCCACTTCCCAACCCTCCACTGACACCAGCCACTCCCAGGCCATGGGGAGAGCAGGGACCTGGTTGGCCAGAGTGGCTGGTGGTCAGGACACACAGCTTGGCTGTCAGCAGGACATGCGGATGGGATATAGACCCAGCCCTGGGAAGGTGAGGGCAGGGCTGTGGGCAGCACCCCAGGCTCCCTCCTGCCCAGCTGGGCAGGAGCAGGACAACGTCCACCCACCTCCACCCCGTTCCCCACGAGGGCTCTCACTCGCCGCCAGGCCACACCTGGTCGATCATCTTTCGGGCCTCCTCCACCTCCGTGTCCTGTGCCTCGGTCTCGATGGTGTATGTCCCTGCGTCACTGAGGCTGTCGTCCTCCTCCTGTTTCCGTGCCTTGGTCAGCTGGGGTCGGTGGGGCGGGCGGTGGACGTCCGAGTCCCCAGACAGGGCGTCCTCTGGCGGCCTTGGGGTGCTGCCCCCCTCACACTCGGCATCCACAGAATTGGAGAGCAGTCGGGCCTCCAGGGCCGCCAGGGCCGTCTCTGTCTCCTTCAAGATCAGGTGGGTGTCCTGGGAGTGGAAGTCCATGCGTGCAGCCCTGGTGGCAGCCAGGTCCTGTAGAAGTGGGTGGCTGGAGATGTGGGGGGGCTTGCCAGGCGCTGGGGGACCACTGGCTGGCTCCTTAGTGAAGCTCTCTTGCCGGAGGAAGGGTGGGGCAGGGCCGTCAGGTTCTGGGGACCGTCCAGGCCGTAGCTGGATGACCATTCTCCCATTGGCACTGACATAGATGCCATCCCGTGCTGGGGGGCTGGGCTGGGCTGCCTGCCCTAGGCCCTCCCCATCCCCTGGAGCCGCAAGTGGTTTCCTAGGTAACACAGCATCCCCATTCTGGTCCCCAATGAAGAAAGAGGTGGGAGTTGGCTCCCCGGGGGCCCTTGGTGAGCACCGACCCCTGCTCCATGTGGGCCCCTCCTGGGGGCTCCTGCGTCTGCTGTCCTGTGGCTCCACCCCTGGCTCAGGGCCTCGGCCCCCGTCTGACCCACTGGCATCGCTGAGGCTGTCAGGGTCCAACTCCTCCTGGCCGAAGAGGTGGCTGGGCTGCTCACTGCCCAGCTCCGGTGGCCCAGGCCCACTCCTCCTGCTGCTCTCCGGGCCCGCAGGGCTGTCGGCCCTCTCACTGGGCAGCTGAGGGAGCCGTCGCCGCGTGCGCACAGGCAGGGACCCCTCCAGCTCCCCGCCTCTACGTCCCAGGCCATCCTCTGTGGAGCACAAAGGCAGCTGCTTACAGGGCTGCTAGTCTGCAGGCCCTCCACGTACAGCCTCCATGTACAGCCTCCATGCACAGGAAGACGCAGCCTGTGTCCGTGGTCAGCGACCTGAGCCCCCTGCCCCCGGCCTGGCCCCTGACTCCCCTGCAGCACTGGAGCCACTTACCTGTGAGGCCCGGGTCTGAGTAGCTGTCAGCCAGGCTGGCCCAGCGGGACACCCACTTCTGACCCCCAGGGGAGCCCGGCACCGGGAGGCCCTGTGGAGAGGAGGGTGGGAGTGTTTCCAAGTGCAAGCCCAACGGTGAGGAGCAGGGGGTGCCAGGGAACAAGAGGAGCATCCAGAGCAGCCAACACCAGCCTCATACATGCATGCCACCCTGGGCCTGCCGCTCGAGCGAGCACATGCCCCCGCAAAGGCAGCCAGGGGTCCCAGTTGCCTCGCCTGGACTTGCTCCAACGTGACCCCTGCTGGCCCGGCCCAGGCAGCCCCACAGAACTCAGTTCCAGGTTGGCAGAGCAGCCGTGGCCCTGTCCTGACCTCGGAACCCATTTTGCCCAGGACCTCAAATCAACACTGGGTCTGACAGCTGATCCCTCCTCATGGAAGCCCCCGCCCACCCTCCAGGTGAGTGTGCCCCTCAGAGAAAAGTCCAGTCTCGCCCCATGAGGGGTCCGCTGACCCCAGGCCCGGCTTGGACGCTGCTCTCTCCCTGCCGAGCCCCTCCTTGGGGTGGCCATCTGTGCTTGTACCTGGTGCTCCGCCTGGGGGGCCGCACCCAATGGCCGGGAGGCAAACTCCTGCAGCAGTGCCATCCGCTGGGCCACGCCCCCATCACCAGACTCATCTCTGTCCCCTCTGATGACTGGGCGAAAGGTGGCCGAAGATGCCCTGGAGAGTTCAGGGGACTCCAACACCCCAAAGACCTGCCAAGAGGAAATGGTCCCAGGCACTGAGGGCCAGAGAAGCCCACTTCCCAACCCTCCACTGACACCAGCCACTCCCAGGCCATGGGGAGAGCAGGGACCTGGTTGGCCAGAGTGGCTGGTGGTCAGGACACACAGCTTGGCTGTCAGCAGGACATGCGGATGGGATATAGACCCAGCCCTGGGAAGGTGAGGGCAGGGCTGTGGGCAGCACCCCAGGCTCCCTCCTGCCCAGCTGGGCAGGAGCAGGACAACGTCCACCCACCTCCACCCCGTTCCCCACGAGGGCTCTCACTCGCCGCCAGGCCACACCTGGTCGATCATCTTTCGGGCCTCCTCCACCTCCGTGTCCTGTGCCTCGGTCTCGATGGTGTATGTCCCTGCGTCACTGAGGCTGTCGTCCTCCTCCTGTTTCCGTGCCTTGGTCAGCTGGGGGTCGGTGGGGGCGGGCGGTGGG
>NW_016814962.1:8503-24060 GCF_001698545.2 Rhinopithecus bieti | reverse complement strand
GTGAGGGGTGTGGGTGTGCAGGGGTGGGTGTGTACAGGAGTGAGGGGTGTGGGTGTGCAGGGGTGGGTGTGTACATGAGTGAGGGGTGTGGGTGTGCAGGGGTGGGTGTGTACAGGAGTGAGGGGTGCAGGCATGCACAGGTAGGTGTGTGCAATGGGTAAGGAATGTGGGTGTGCAAGGGTAGGTGTGCACAATGGGTGAGGGGTGTGTACAGGGGTATGTGTGTGCAACGGATGAGGGTATGGGTGTGCACAGCATATGCATGCACAGGGGTGAGGGGTGCAGGGAGGCAGGTGCAGGGCAGAGGGCCTGGCAGTAGCCCTGTGTGCGCGTAAAATTGCTCCACACTGCCTGTGCCTACCTGTTCCTGGTCTCCGGTCCCCTTCTCTGGTCTGGGGTTCGAGGTCTCGCAGTACGGTGTGTGTTCCGGCAGTGCCTCGCTCCTCTTGGGTGCCAAGCCCTTCACGCTTACCTGCAGCTGGCTGGTGTACTTCTCGTGCTGTGGGCAGGCCAGGCAGGGTGAGGTACTGGGCCCAGCCTCAGGAGGACCCCACTGGGGTGGACCCAGCCTCTCTTCTCCATCCACAGGGCCCAGCTATGACTTTGCATGTCACAAGCTCTCCCTAACGCTCCCTAAAAGAGCAGACAGAGCCTCAGCCCGCCCAGGTCACACAGCTTGGGTCCAGCTCAAGCCTGGGGAGGGGTAGCTTCCAGGGGAAGCAGGGGCTTGCTTGGGTGGGGCAGGGCAGAGCAGGCCGCAATCATCAGAGTGGAGGCCATCGGGTGGGCAGCAGGGCCGCTTGTGCCATCAGACAGAACCTGGCTCCCTTAGGCCCTGCCCCTTGCAGGCTGGGGACCCCGTGCTGCTCAGAGATCATCTGAGGAGGGGCTAAGCACCCTGGCCCCACAGGGCTCCTGGGGAGCTCTGAGCCCAGCCCTGAATCTGCACTCCACAACTCCCACATGAACAAGTGAGGGTGAGGAGACGCCCCCCCACCTAGGACCCTCGTGCCCCACAGGGGCCCTGGCCGTGTGTGTCCCCAGCACACAGGGGAAAGGGCACTCAAGGATGCCTACCCTTGAAGGCTGCCACCATCAGCCTCCAGCACCCTTCCTTCCTGCCTCTGGCCACCCCCCGATGGTGGCCTCCTCAATATCTTGGGGCAGCTTTTACCTCCCAAGGGGCTCCGACAGGGCGCCCGGCCAGCATGGGCTGCGCAGGAGGAGATCGGAGGGACTGACAGGAACTGGGGGGCCGTGGTCATGCAGCGTAAAACCCTTACAAACCCTCAGCCTAAGACCTTCAGATTTCAGCCTGGGAGACCTCAGATCCCCTCACCCTGAGAAGCAATAAATCCTCTCAGCCTGAAGTGACCCCAAATCCTGCCACCTTGAAGGACTCAAATCCGCTAACCTGGAGGGCACTTAATCCCCTGGGCATGAGACCCCAAAGCACCTCAGCTCCAGAGACCTCAAATCCCTTCACCCAGAGGAACGCCAAATCCTCTAACACGTAGATCCTCAAATCCCCGAGCCTAAGGAGCCCTAAATATCTCACTCACAGACAGACCAAATTTCCCCAGCCTCAGACCCTAAACACCGTATAGAGACTCTCAATCCCTTCAGCTTCCAAGACTCCAAATAACTGTAACGTCAGAGAATCTAAAGCCCCTTATGAGACCCCAAAGCTCCTTAACCGGAGAGACACTCCCAAAAGATGCTGGGGGGCCCAGGGGCTCTATACCCTTCTGGCCCTCTGAACGGGGCCCTCTGCTCCCAGGGAGGCTCCTGGCCCCGCCTCAGCCCCCCTATACTCTCCTGCAGGGTGACCCCAGCATCTTCCTGGGCTCTGGCCACACCCAGCTCACCCGATGAGCCGTTTGTTCTGTGAGCCAGAGCTAAACCCGCCGGCACCCAACGCTGCAGCTCACAAAGCCCAGCAGCTCCAGCAGGCTGACCATGCAGCCCGAATCCTCCCAGGCCCCTCCCAGAGCCCTGATCCTGCTGCGTCCACAACAGTGGCGCCTGTGTCCTGGTGCCCCCCGCCATCTGTCACTGCAGCAGGCTGGGGTAATGACTACCTTCCCACCTGCCAGACTGGGCCATCTGGCAGGGTAGGACAGGCTGGCCTGACTCATGGCACCCACAGCCTGAACGGGGTGCCCCAAAGGCCTGGGAAGTGTTTGCTGGGGAGATGGCAGTGGCAGCATGGTAGGGAGGATGGGGTGCTGAGCCCTCGTGGCTGAGTCCCCAGGCTTGGCCAGCACTAACCTTGAGTGCCTCCTCCGGGACTCGGTGCTGCACACGCTCCAGCACATACATGTTGGAATGTGGACACGTGTTAAGGCGAACACGCAGCAGAAGAGCCAGGAGCCCAGCGCTGAAGTCCACACCCAGCAACAGGTGTGCCAGCTCAAGGGCCCATCGAGGCAGGCAGAGGAGGGGCCTCTTTCTTCCCGGGGAGGCACAGCCATGCCCACCCATTTGCTCAGACAGTCCCAAGGTCGGGCCAAGATTCGGGGCCCCAGGGGTGGTCACCAGTTCCCCAGGCCCCACATGACCTCAGGCTGGGTGGGTGAGCAAGCAGCAGGTGCCCGTGGCCAGGGTGTCCACGGCGGGCCGGGCTGCAGGGACTAGTATTCCCTGGGGTGCCCCGTCAGCAGGGGAGCCCAGCCCTAGGGTCATCCTCCATGCTCTGTAACCCAGTGGCCCGAGTGGTGACAGCCCTGCTTCTGGAGTAACAGAGCGACTGTGGCCCTGGGGACTGAGGAGAAGCCCAGGAGGAGGGGCACTCAGGGGCAGGATATCGTAGCCGAAGCGGATAACGTCGTTGAGCTTCAGCGTGACGTACTTCTGGTCCGGGATGCGCATGTCATTCACAAATGTCTGCAGGAAAACAGGTGGCAGGGTGCTGGGGCTGAGTGGGTGGGTGGCTGTGGGCAGGGCCGCAGGGGCACGCGATGGCCTGTGCAGAAGCCCGTCCTGAGACCCCCTCCCCAACTCTAGGATGGCTGCTGCAGACACCTCAGACCACTAACTGCCCCGTCGGCAGCCCTGAGGGCCAGGCCCCAGGATTCCTGCCTGAGAGTGCAGCCTGGAAGCTAGAAGCCTGGATCTCCCTCAGGGGGTTCGGGCTCACCTCCTCCTGAACCCTGTCCTGTGCACAGGGCAGCAGTCCCACCTCAGCCCGCCCAACACATGGACTCCACGGTGCCAGAGGGACCTGCTGTTGTCTTGGAGAAAGGAAGCACTGAGGCCTGGGGCCGGGCTCAGCCCCTCCCTGCCAGCATGAGACCTCCCGAGGGGACGGGGTCCAGAAGGGGCATAAAGGAGGGAGCTACCACCCCTGTCCCCTCTGGAAGGGGCTGAGGTGGCTGGGGGCGGGTGACTTGGATGTCATCTCTGCTGAGGAGTAACCCCCTGGAGGGGTTTCCAGCCTGGACACCTCCCCGCTGCTCCCCTAGCCTCAGACCCCCTGGGCCTCGAGGCCTCCTGCTGGACACCTTCCAGGCCCTCTGAGCCCCACGTGCCCCAGGCCTTCCCTAGAGGGCTCACCACTAAGCCCTTCTCCACCATAAATTCCACAGCCACCAGCCGGGGCACCCAGGCACTGGGGCCCACCCACCACTGCAGAGACCGTGATGGAACCCTCCAGAACAGAAGTCTTTGAGCATCTTTGTGAAGTGGACTCCAAGAGATGCTTCCTCCCACACAGCCTCGCCCTGGCCCCAGCTCCTACCTTGGCCCCATAATGCTCTTGGGAACAGAAGAGGCAGGCCTGCCCTGTGGTGGCCCTTGGCCAAGGGTCTGACACCCCCCTCCAGGCTGCCTGCTGGCAGGGGTGTTGATGCGCCAGTCCCACAGGCAGGTGGGAGGCAGGTCTGTGGGCATCACAGGCCTCAGAGGTAGCCAGCCATGCAGGGCCCAGGAGCACGGACCGGGCCAGTGCCATGCAACCCGGGCCAACAGCCCCAGGGACCCTCTCAAAGCCCATGTGGGTGATGCAGCCCACACAGGCAGAGGAGCGGCCACTGCTGCGCAGCCATTCAGGGACAGCCACTTCATCAGACAGGCATGCTGTGGGAGGAGGGAGCTCAGGACAGACCCCAGCAGCCTGAGACCCCCTGGCTGGGGCTCCTTGAGGGGCTGCTGAGGGGCTGCTAGGGCCCCCCAGCTCAGGATTGCAGAGTGCAGTTAAAAAAAACCTCCCAGGACAAGTTGGAGTCTGCCAAGCTCAGCAACAGACAGAGACATCCAGACAGGGACCCTGGGGACAGACACACGCCCCACAGAGAGGGGCCTCCATCCTTCCTGCCTACTTCTACCCCATACCCCATTCCTTTCACCTGACCCCCACCCTGCTCTTGAGCCAGGGGTTCCTTCCTGGTTACCTTCCTGCCCCTGCCACCCCCAACTTACAGAAGAAAGGATCACATGGCCCCACCCATACCCAGACTGGGTACCCAAGCATAGCTCCTTCCATCTCAGGGGCGCCATTTCCCAGCCCAGTGCTTCCCTCCCCATCTGCAGGGCCCACTCTCCCTGTGAGAGCAGCCTGACCCTTGGGGGGCCTGAGTCCCTGCCAAGGGGAAACTTCTGGGGAGGCCTGGGGGCCTCTGCAGGTGGGGGTGGGGCCCGATCTGGGAGAGGGGCCAGATTTTGGAGAAGGGCCAGGGCTGGGGGAGGGGCCAGGGCTGAGAGGGAGGGGCCAGGGCTGGGGGAGGAGCCAGAGCTGAGAGGGAGGGGCCAGGGCTGAAGGGTAGGGCTGTTAAAAGGCCAGGTTGGCCGGGCGCGGTGGCTCAAGCCTGTAATCCCAGCACTTTGGGAGGCCGAGACGGGCGGATCACGAGGTCAGGAGATCGAGACCATCCTGGCTAACACGGTGAAACCCCGTCTCTACTAAAAAATACAAAAAAAAACTAGCCGGGCGAGGTGGCGGGCGCCTGTAGTCCCAGCTACTCAGGAGGTTGAGGCAGGAGAATGGCGTAAACCCGGGAGGCGGAGCTTGCAGTAGCTGAGATCCGGCCACTGCACTCCAGCCTGGGCGACAGAGCCAGACTCCGTCTCAAAAAGAAAAAAAAAAAAGGCCAGGTCAGGGCCTTTCACTTACCCCATTGAGGCTTCCCAGGTCCTTCACCCAGTGCTCGTCCCTGTCCTGGTCGTAGTTGATGACGGCATGCTGCTTGTCCACACTGCGGGACTGGGGAGACACACAGTCGGCCCTCAGGTGCTCCAGGCAAGGAAGTGACACCCAAGAGGCAGAGGCACCCCTGTCCCATCCCCTGTCCCATCCGCTGCCCCAGCCCCTGCCCCCAGCACAACACCAGCAGTGGCCCCCAGGCCTCCGACCACAGAGGTGTGCCCACCCTGTCTCCAGAGCATGATTCACCAAGATGCCAGGGCCATGTCCCCACCCTCTGCTGCCACCCAGGGCCATGTCCCCCACCCTCTGCTGCCACCCAGGGCCATGTCCCCACCCTCTGCTGCCACCCAGGGCCATGCCCCCACCCTCTGCTGCCACCCAGAGCCATGTCCCCCACCCTCTGCTGCCACCCAGGGCCATGTCCCCCACCCTCTGCTGCCACCCAGGGCCATGTCCCCCACCCTCTGCTGCCACCCAGGCCTCCCCCCATGACCGCCCTCCCCAGTGCTGCTCCCCGTTGGGCCGTGGGAGTGGTGGGAGCCCTCTGGTCATCTGACACACACTGTTCCCTCCCAAGGTCAGGTGGCAGCAGCCAGGCTGGCAGTGAGGGGGGTTGTCTCAGGGAGCCCTTCCCCACTCCTGGCCCAGCCCCACAGGGACACACACAACTCTCAGCCAGTGTCCACACCCTTGGTGCTCCCACCCCTCAGGTTGGTCACTCTCAGTCTGCCATGTGCAGGCCACCCTGGCAGCTGGCCATCACTGCTCCACCACCGGACACTGTCCTGAAACACTGGTGTGGGGCCTCCCCCAGCAAGGGCTAGAAGCCCTCAGGGCAGGGCCTCCTTCCTCACTCAGAGAGGAGATCGCACAGCAGGGGCTAGCTGGGGGCACGGGCTCTGATGGCCCAGCTTGACTGCGGCCTCCACAGAGGCGCCAGGGCAGGGAAGCTGTAGCAGGGTGGGGCTGGTGGTGGCCAGTAGGCCTGAGAGCCAGCCTCACACTAGTGCCGCTGCCACCCAGGAGTGGGCACTCAGAAGCCCTGGGTGCCTGGCTCAAGCCACGGTGGTGGCGCTGCAGTGGAGGACCAGCTGCGGAGGAGTTGGGGGAGACTGCAGTGGAGGACCGGGTGCGGAGGAGTTGGGGGAGACTGCAGTGGAAGACCAGGTGCGGAGGGGTTGGGGGGGACTGCAGTGGAGGACCGAGTGCAGAGGGGTTGGGGGGGAGTGCAGTGGAGGACTGGCAGAGGACTGCAGTAGAGGACCGGGGGAGGACTACAGTGGAAGACCAGGGGAAGACTGCAGTGGATGACCAGGGACAGTGACTGCAGTGGAGGACCAGGGATGGGGTTGGGGGGGATGGCAGTGGAGGATCAGGGGGAGGACTGCAGTGGAGGACTGAGGACATACTGCAGTGGAGGAGGACTGAGCGGAGGACTGCAGTAGAGGGTGGCAAGTGGGGTAGACAGGGCCCACGCCTCCTGTCAGGACCCTGGGTCCCCCCAGGAAGTGGGCAGGGATGCCAGGGGGGTTTAAAGGGGAGACTAGGGTCCTGGGTGCAGCCATTCCTGAGCTGCCTGCCTGGACATGGCCCATGCTTTCCCAGGAACCAGGTGAGCAGCTCCAACTGCCCCACATGCCCTCCCTGGGAAGGCGGATCCTGGTGGGGATCCTGGTGCCAGCTCACCTGCCAGCCAAAGCCACAGGTCTCTGGTAGAGTGGGTCTGACCTTGACAGCCACCACCCACCTCCAGGTCCACCCTGTTCAAATTCCTCCTCCAAAGGTGGCACCCACAGCTGCATGGCTCCTGGCCACCCCAGCAGCAGTCTCTGCCAGAGGGGCTGGGGGAGGATCCTGGCCGGGGGGGTGATGCCAGACATCACCTCCTCCATTGGACTTCCCACCTGTCACCGAAGGCCTCCAGACACAGGCGATCCCCAGCACTCACCTCCTCCAAGAAGCCCGTCCTGAGACCCCCTCCCCAACTCTAGGATGGCTGCTGGAGACACCTCAGACCACTAACTGCCCCGTCGGCAGCCCTGAGGGCCAGGCCCCAGGATTCCTGCCTGAGAGTGCAGCCTGGAAGCTAGAAGCCTGGATCTCCCTCAGGGGGTTCGGGCTCACCTCCTCCTGAACCCTGTCCTGTGCACAGGGCAGCAGTCCCACCTCAGCCCGCCTAACACATGGACTCCACAGTGCCAGAGGGACCTGCTGTTGTCTTGGAGAAAGGAAGCCCTGAGGCCTGGGGCCGGGCTCAGCCCCTCCCTGCCAGCATGAGACCTCCCGAGGGGACGGGGTCCAGAAGGGGCATAAAGGAGGGAGCTACCACCCCTGTCCCCTCTGGAAGGGGCTGAGGTGGCTGGGGGCGGGTGATTTGGATGTCATCTCTGCTGAGGAGTGACCCCCTGGAGGGGTTTCCAGCCTGGACACCTCCCCGCTGCTCCCCTAGCCTCAGACCCCCTGGGCCTCGAGGCCTCCTGCTGGACACCTTCCAGGCCCTCTGAGCCCCACGTGCCCCAGGCCTTCCCTGGAGGGCTCACCACTAAGCCCCTCTCCACCACAGGCTCCAGCAATGCAGGTCTTCCTCTTGGCAGCCCTCAGTCAGCCTCCTTCTCCACAGTCCCCTTTTCCTGCAGGCCCCAAGGCCTCTCCAAACCTTCCTTACCCCACCCAGGCCACAGTCAGGCTTCAAGCAGATGACTCTGCCAGCTGTGGGCATATCACATCCTTGCCCGGGCCTGGGTCTCACTCACCTTCAGTCCAGGTCCCCTCCCCTCCCTGCACCAACCTTCCCCACCCCACCCAGCCTCGCGACAGCTTCTGGCTCCTTTGACTCAGCACAGGGTCCTGTTAACACCCACAGCCCAGCTGCCCCGCCCACTCCCAGGGCTGAGCCTCCACCCCCCGGCCAGGGCTTTCTCACCAGACCTGCTCCTGCCAAGCCCCTCCCCAGACTGCAGGAAGCGCTGGAGACACATGGGGAACCCCCTTCCAGAAACTCCCCTCTTCAGCCAGAAGCAGCCCCTCACTTGGCCAAGCCTGCAGCCACCCATGAGAAGTGACCCCCAGCCCAGGGCTCAAGACTTAAAACAACAGAAACCGGGGCCTGTGGAAGGAACTCAGTGCAGAAACAGCCAGGCAAACACAGATGTGTGACATGGCCGGAAGACGCCCCAAACACATGGATTTTGGGGAAAGTGTCTAATAATGTGTACTCACTTTAAAATAAAGATGTTTCCAAAGCTCACGTCTGACGCCCTCTGTGGCAACAGCCTGGCCAAGCTGTGCTGAGTGGCAGTGGCAGCAGCCAGGGCTCTGGGCACACCCTCTTGCCAGCTCACCCAAGTTTCCCATTGGCAGCCACAGGCACCCACAGCAAACTGGCTCGATGTGCTGGGCTCAGAAGGCCAGGGCCTGCTTAGGCTGTGGTCTCTGGGTCAGCAGGCAAGAGTGCAAATCCTGGCTGTCACACACTCTCACAGAGGACACCTCCCCACAGACATGCAGCACACACATGCACAGAACACACACACAGACGTGTGCACCTACAGACACGCACATGTACACTTACACATGCACACACACACTGCACACCCTGTACCACAGCCTGGGCCACCACAGGAGCGATAGCCACAGCAGGAAGTCCTGCCTGTGTCCACATTCCTGCATCATTTAACGCCTGTTCGCTGGGAACCAGCTCTGTGCCAGGCTTGCCCTGGGCACAAGGATGCTGTGAGCAGCAAAGGCAGGGCCCTGGAAAGCGTAGTCCATGGGACAGCACGTGGGTGGCAGCTCTGCCCAGAACATGACTCCCCCACCAGTCTGCCCACTGTGGTTCAAGCTACCGTCCCTCTTGCCTAGTGAAAGCCCAGGCCTTGGGGCCACCACTCTGTTTGTCTCCCCTCCACGTCCCATCCCCCTAGCCCCAGCACAACGTAGGCAGGTGTCTGCTGACCACTCAGTTCCCAGCACCACCTTCTTTACACAGGACTGGACCCTGGACACCTTGCTGGCCCCGCTGCAGTGGACACCAAGGGAGGGCAGGGTCTCTGCTTGGCACCCTGCCCAGTGGAAAGATGTGGTGCTGAAAGCAAGGACTGCAGAGGGGGAGCTGGGACAGGGTGTGGAGGTTCCAGGGCAGGAAGGTGGGTGTGAGCCAGGTCCGGAGAGCCAGGGCAGGTGTGGGGAGAGGCTGGGTCTGGTGGAGGCCTGCATTCCTGTCTGTGCGTGGGGTGGCGGTGGCACTGGATGGAGGGAAGGGGACCCTGGCAAAGACCCAGGTGGAAGGGACAGAGGGTGACAGGTTTGGTTCAGCCACCGAGCTTGGGATGCCTCTGAGAGGCCCCAGTGCAGCAGGAGCCATATCCAGTAGGAGGCTGGAAGCTGAGGACAGGGCAGGCTCCAGGCAGCGGGTGGATCGTCTGAGAAGAAGTAGACAGGGCCTCGCGGAAGCAGCAGCATTCAGAAAGGGCCACTGAGGCCCCTGAGCATGAGCTGAGAGGGCGGGGGTCCTGACGCAGGTGCCAAGGAAGTTGCTGCAGGGAGGGGCGGCAGGTGCAAACATCCTGAGGTGGCGGGCAACAGAGGGGCCAAGGGGCTGGACGTGGGGCTATAGGGTGGGGGTGAGAAGCCTCTAGCGCAGCTGCACAGGGAGTGAGGGGTAGCAGAGGCCAGCAGGGGGCAGGGCTGGGCAGGTTGGAGGCCGCTGCAGGGACACCAGGAGGCAGACAGCCTTCCCACACTTGCCACACCTGCAAGGCCTCCCTAAGCCTCAGTTTCCCCATGGAGATATCTTACAATGGCCACACCACCCACAACAGCAAGGGCCACCCACCTCATGCCCCACCCAGGCCAGGGGCGGCCACGGAGGAGAGCTGGGAAGCCCCCAACGCTCCTGACCTGCTCAGGGCTCCACTGAGAGGTACAGAAACTTGGAATCGGACCCCAAACTCACCCTGAGCACCCTGCCCCCAACACCCTTCCTCCACCCCAGGGAGAAGCAGGCAGAGCAGGCGTGGTGCAGGGGTTGGGCAGGAAGAGCACCCACACCAGTCCCCTGCCTGCAGGCTGGCTCTGGCTTCTTCCAGAGGCTCCAAAGTGCCGCCGCCTCTGAGAAGCCCTCCTGGCCACCCTAGGTAGAGCAGCGCAGCTATCACTGATGCCACCCCTGCAGGTGGACCATGGGAGCAACCCGCCAAATACAGCAGTGGCACCTATGAGGCAGTGGGGTATGTGGGGCGTGGCCTACAGCCTGCCGCCTGTCTTTGGATGGCCTGAGAACTAAGAATTACCTTTACACTTTTAAATGATTGAAAATCGGCTGGGCACTGTGGCTCTCGCCTGTAATCCCAGCACTTTGGGAGGCCAAGATGGGCGGATCACAAGGTCAGGAGATCAAGACCATCCTGGCTAACCCGGTGAAACCCCGTCTCTCCTAAAAAATACAAAAAACTAGCCAGGCGAGGTGGCGGGCGCCTGTAGTCCCAGCTACTTGGGAGCTGAGGCAGGAGAATGGCGTGAACCTGGGAGGCGGCGGAGCTTGCAGTGAGCTGTGATCGGGCCACTCCAACCTGGGCGACAGAGCGAGACTCCGTCTCAAAAAAAAAAAAAAAAAAAAGAAAATCATCAAAAGGCTATTTCATGACACATGAATATTATGGGAAATTGATACTTCAACATCCGTAAATGAAGTGTAGGTGCTGCCACACCCACCTTGGCCACCCACGCTCGCTCCCTGGCTGCCCCTCGCCACGGCCACAGGGCTGGGCTGCAGTGGATACTTCATGGCCTGCAAAACCTAGAATCTTTACCAGGCCCTTTGTAGAAAACATTTGCCGACTCCTGCCCCCAGCCACTGACTCTCTTCAGCTATCAGAGGCATGGAGAAAAGAGAAAAAGGGGAGAGAATGTTCCAGATTAAAAAACTTCAGAGCCGGAACAACCAACCACAAGGTGAGAGACCTGCTGGGTCCAGATTCAAGAGGATCAGAGGATGCCTGGGGAGAAGCTGGGATGTCTGGACTTAGTCCATTCCAGCTGCTGTAACAAAATTCCTGAAAAATATGGAAATGACAGAAATGTATTGCTCACAGTTCTGGAGGCTGGAAGCCCGAGATCTAGGTGCCGGCCGATTTGGTGTCTGGAGAGGGCCCTGTCTCTGCTTCAAGGATGGTATCTTGCATGCTGCATCCTCACTGAGCAGAAGGGGTGAGCCAGCTTCCTCCGGCCTCTTTTTAAGGTCCCTGATCCCATTCCCAAGGGCAAAGCCTCACGCCCTGGACACCTCCCCAAGGCCCCATCTCTTGAAGCTACCACGCTGGAAATGAAGCTTCAACCTCTGAACTGCAGGGGACGCAAACATTCCCACCACAGCAGGACACATGGAGCAGTATCGGGTGGGACTGCCTTGGGTAGAGGCAGACAAACACTGTCTGCCCCAGTGAATGTGCACATGACCAGGACCCCTCACCACAGCCTGAGGCCTGCCCACCTCATCAGAGCCTGGCACAGCCCGGGCATGTGCGGCAGCAGCATGTTGCATCCAGGAGGCAATGTCCGAGTGGGCAGGGCAGCTCCCTGCACCTGCAGGCCCCTCAGCTAGACTGGACAGTGCCATCCACCCGGCTCAGGGGCCCACGTGCCACGCTGGGGTGTGAGCCAGGATAGGGAGCCCAACTCGTTCACAGAGGAAGGATATCAGGCCAGGATGGGCCTATGGGTTAGCTCACCACCCCTGCTCTTTGTTCTCAAACAGCCAGATCGTAAGCCCCATGAAGCCAAACTCAGACCTCAAACCAGGGTCAGAGAAACTTCTGATAGTCAGTGCTGGTGCTCGGCAGGCTCTCACGCCCTGAGAAGAGCTCCCTCATGCCTGGGGACCACCAAAATGCATGAGCCTTCACCAGGGTGCAGCTGGGACCAAGATGTTGGGACCCCCGCTCAGGCAACGCTCACAGCGTAGGCGGGGTCCCCAGACAACAAGAGTGTGGACAGACCGGCTTTCCAGGACCGGCTTTTCAGGACGTTCCAAAGCCAGGCCTCAGATCCCTCTCTGCACAAGGACACCAACTCACGCTTCCAGGGACCCCAACAAAGTTGTTGACAAAAGAAGCTGACAAAAGCTTAAGCCTATCCCCCTCCTGCCAGAGATAGGGATACGTACGGGGCAGGGACCCGAGCCTGTGAGCACACACATACCCCTGCACACGCCCACGGGAGCCCCAGAGCCCTCGGTGCATCCGGGACCCAAGTTAAGAGGCCAGGCCTGGGCTGCATGGCGGCCTCCTCGCCAGGGTGGCCTGCAGCAAGCGGGGTGGGCACCTTCCTGGCCCCCAGAGGGACTGGACTGCCCGCCCCCTACCCTCCTGGCCCCAAGCGCCCCCTGCGAACCTGTAGCATGAGCTCACACTCCTCACGCCCCACGAAGATGAGCTCGCGAGGGAGCCGGTGGCGGGCGCCGCTGCTGCTCACCAGGAACCAGGACGTGGCACTCATCTTGGTGCTGGCTGGGCCCGTCTGGCCCTGGGGAAGAAGGGATTGTTAGAGTGGGGCTCCCTGGCCTGGGCCTTAGCCCCCTGGACACATCCAAGGCCCAGCCCAGATCCTATCCCTCTAAGGGAAGCTGGCAGCTTCCAGAGAAGCTGGACTCCAGCCTCACCAGGCCACCCGCCCTTCCTGGGTATGGTCCCAAGTCCCACTGCCAGGCCTTTGCCCTCTTGACCGGCCTTCCCCATCATGTCCATCCCCAGCAAAGGCTGCCTGGTCCTCCCTTATCCTCCAGACCCTAGCACACCTAATCTCTTCTATCTTCCAGGTGTCAGGGGTTGAAGTTCACGGGGACACTGGTGGCACTGCCTGTAAGTGACCCCACATTCATGTAACCCACCAGGAGCAGCTCGTGGGTAGGACCCAGCATGGACACCAGGGTCCCCACGATGCCAGGTCCACACACCAGACCCAGCCCAGGACACTCACTGAACCAGAGGACCCACCCCCTCAGCAGGACATTCTGAGACTGAGCCCCAAGCAGGGCCTGGGGTGAGGGGCGGCAGGGACAGAGCTGGAGACCGGGCCCTGAGTCATCAATATGTCTACCACCGAGAGGAGGCCAAATGTCCCTTGGTGGCCACGGTGCAAGGACAGCATCAAGCAGCCCCTTCCGTGCCCAAGAGGGAAGTGAGGCTTTGGTGCCCATAGTCCCAGTGACATCAACAAAAAGGAGGTGGTCTGAGGGGCCGGTGTGGTCAGGGGCTGGTGTAGGCAGGCAGGGAGCTCCGTGGCAGCCTAGTGGGTAACAGGGGACAGCCTGAGGAATAGCCAGGGCTGATGACCCTGGGCAGCCCTATACCCAGCCAACGTGCACACAATGGCTGGACACTCCACCCCACTGCCCAGCACATCCTGAGTGTTGCTATGGGCTAGGCGGCCTGGGGTGAGCCAGCTGTGACCAAGACCCAGAGTCTCAGAATCCTGGGGCTCCCTTCAGCAGGGGGCAGGCACAAAGAACAGAAATGGCTTACGAGAAGGTGCAAAGACGGATACAGGGAACACAAAGGCAGGGCACAGAGGGGGTCTCACTGGGAGGCAGCCTCCGGGACTCCGCAGGACAGGGGTGGAAGTAAGTGCATGAACACTTACGGGACTGCATTCCAGGTAGAGGGAACAGCCAGTGCCACCAGGGCAGAGGGACAGGGCAGAGGGATGGAGGGCCTCACACGCCCCTGGGAGTCCTGTGGCTAGTCCTGCAAGCGGATGAAGTCCCTAAAGAGCCCAGCACTGACTCCATCACTGCAGGGTCCAGCACAAAAAGAAAAGGTGGTGCCCTTGTTCAAAACCTGAGAAGGAGAGCTGAGCAAGATGCCAAGTGTGGGGTCCAAGCAAGGGCTCCATGGGGGTCTCCAGGTCACACACCTGTGAGGCCCGCCCCAGAGCTCCTGAGTGGGCACGGGACTCTGACTCAGGAGGCCAGTCAAGAAGTGAGGACAATAACCCAGGACAGGGATGACAGCAGCTGGGGCCCAGTGGAGCAGAGGAGAAGCAGAGGCTGCCGGGCTGAGTGCGTCCTGAGGGCAGGGCCACACCACCTGAGGGTGCCACGCAGAGGAGTGAGTGGCTTCCTGTCCCTACTTTGCTCAGTGCCCACACCCAAGGTCTTCAGCTTGGAGGCTCTTCACAGATCTCAGGTCCCTTCAGTGAGCAGCAGGGAACACCGACACCCGGCTCCAGCTAGTGCAAATGTCCAAGTGACCACGTGCCCCATAGGAAACCCTCACCTTGGGCAGGGAGGTGGGAAGATGTAGAAAAATCCTCACCAGGAGAAGGCAGCTCCCGGCAGCCAGGACCCTCTCACCCTGGGGGCCCTGCCCTTCCTAAGCCAGGCACCCAGGCTCGGGCCAGACAGGCAGGCACTGGAGGCCAAGGGGGTGGGACTTCCATGCCCCTGCAGCCCCAGACAGCGAAGCCTCCAGGAGGCCTCTACAGCCCCACCCTCCCCAGGGCTGCTGGGGGACCACAGGGTGCTCTATTCGGCAGGCCCCACCCCACCACTGCACCTCCGGCCCCCAGCCAGCCCTCCTAGGCCTCACGCTCTGCCATCACATCACCTGCCGCGGCCCGCCCTGAGGAGTCCACAGTCCCTGTTTAAGGCAAAGTGAAGCCGAGCCCCAGAGCCTGGTGGTGCCTCTGTAACAGAGCCAGGCCACCCACTGCCCCGGCCGCCCACCCTGAAAAGGCCTGGGAGCCCGCAACGCTCCAAAACGGCCTTTGGCTGCCTCGGGGCTGGGCTGGCCATCGTTGCTCGGAGGAAGAATAATAAACGCCCCAAACTTGCCCCCTCAGCCGCCCCGGCCAGAAGAGCCACAGTCAGAGGTGAGGCGGGGAAAGGCGGCTGGGCCCAGGGGCAGGGAAGGGCAGCGAGCCGGGCGGGGCAGTCCGGCGGTGGAAGGAGCGCACAGGCTGGGAGAGGCAGGGACAGCGGGGAGACGGCGGCGAAGGGAAATGAGGAGAGAGGGGAGGAGGAGGAAGACGGAGGGAGGGACCGCGGGAGGAGAGACCAGGCCAGGAGGGAGGCGGCCGGGCCCGGCGGGGGAGGGAGCCGCGCCTTCTGAATCAGCGCTCTCCGGGGGCGGCCATGGCCGAGCCGGTGCCGGGGCGGGGACCCGGGCGCCCAGGCTTGCCGGCTCCTCCGTAGGCCGCGTAGACACGTACCCGGCCGGGTCGCGTAGACGCGCGTGGGGCGGCTCCTCCCGGCCTGGCGCAGACCAGGGCCGCCTCCGCGGCGGCGGGGACCCGCTTGACCAGGTGCGCCGGGCGGCCCCCACCCCGCGCCTTTGTCCGGCCTCGGCCGGGATCCCGCGCCCCGTGAGGCCCCACTGGCGTGCAGGTGCGGGTGATGGCAGGCCCGGGCCGTGGNCAG
>NW_016814962.1:5001-7736 GCF_001698545.2 Rhinopithecus bieti | reverse complement strand
CCCGCCCCTGCCCCAGGCCCACCTTCCCCCACCGCCCAGGCCCCGCTGGCCTCCCCGGCTCATCTCGCACCGGCGCAGACCCCATTCCTTCCCGTCTCGGCCCCGCCCCCCGCTTCGCCTCCAGGTCAGGCCCCAGCTCGACTGGCGGAACCGGGTGCCCACAGCAGCCCGTGCGCCCTGGCCCGGGGCCAGCGGGTTAACACTTAACTACGCTCCGGGAGGTGTAGGCTCCAGCCGCGCCCCGAGTCCCCAACCTTTGGCCCCGGTAGCCCAAAAGAGGAGCGGACGGTGAAGGAGTCAGGGTGAGTCCCAGAGGCCGCACCCGGATTTTCCCTCGAGCCTGGCCAGACTGGGCGTGTGTCCGACAGCTCCACCTCCGACCCCGGGCGCTCTGGGCTGAGCTGGAGGCGAGGGTGGTGGACATCAACGCCGTCTTACCTGGACGCCCACAGTGGGCCTGACCGAGGGGTGGGGCTGGGGCTGGGAACTCCGGAGACACCCGGGGTTCCTGGGGTAAGTTCCCGCGGACTGCTTGCTCCTTGTCGGGCGCCACAATAGGCGTATCAGGTGTCCCAGGAGCCAAGTGGGGGGAAGGGATCAACGTGGGGGCGGGGCTGCGGGCCCGCAGGGCATTCCTGCCTTCCAGGTGTTGGGGGACGCAGTGAGCGAAGGCGTGGAGGTGAGGGGGAATGTGGAAGGCGTGCGCCCGGCCGGGGAACCCCGGGTTTGTCCTGTGGGCAGCTGGAGCGGCTGGGCATTCCCGGCTGCGACAGCGCCCACCCGGCCCCGCACCTGGGCCTGCTCGCAATCCAGCGGCGCCTCTCCGCATCTGCCTTCACGGATCTCAGCCCCAGCAGAGCCCTTGTGCCGGACCCTGGGGCGGGATTGTGAGTTCAGAGGGGGTCAGACGCGCCCTTGAGTATGGCAGGAGCCCCAGCCCAAGCACCTGGTGGAAACTCACTTGCCTGGGGAGAAGGCAGGGCAATGAGCACTCCGAGCTGGCTCCCAGGAAAGACCTTCCGGTGGGAGCTTGGATTGCTAGGTTGAGGAGGAAGCCAGGGGAGGGACCTGCAGCCAGGTGATCGGGTGCCTGGATTTCTTCCCAAGGATAATGTGAGTTGATGCTGGCTGAGATCTGCTCCGATGAGGGTTTGAAAGAGAGAGCTCCCGGTGTCAAAGTAAGTAAGCGGATGGCAAAACATGCCTGGAGGGAGCAACCAGGCATCTGACCAGAGGTCCTGGGCTGGGGAAGGTGGAAGCAGAGGAAGGAGAGAGAAGGAAATTTGGGAGGAAGAGTGGGCACGAACTGGCTGCCCAATTGGAAGGGTGGGTAGGTGGCAGGGAGGGACTGGATGTTCTGGGTCTGCCCGTCCAGTCCCACCACCTGCTTCCAGGTGAGCTTGGGAATTTCCCAGGCTTCCTCCCAGCTGGAGCCAGACCTGTCCCTCTGAGGCCCCAGCCCTGCCCATCTTTTCCTGCCCTACCCAGGGCTTCTCCACCCTCTTGGCTTGGCCTGCTCGTTGTTCACACGTTGGTAAATTACCCGTCACACAAGTCATTTTCCCTATTTGTGCTTTTCTTCTTCCAGGACCCTTGACTTTCTCAATGGGGAGGCGGGGGAGGCAGGGCTGGTGCCCAGTCCTCTGCCTGGACTGGCCAGTGCGTGTGGCTGTCACTAGGCTGGGAAGCTAGGCCAGGAGAGCAGCTGCAGCTGTGGAGGTCGGCAGTTGAGAGGTTGAGAGACCTGAGCACACTCGGGCCAGTCCTCCCATGGTATTTGGGAGCCCAGGACAGAGCTGGGGGCAAGTATGGGCAATGCTTGGAGCCACGGAGTGGGGGTAGGGAATTGTAGGGGTAGAGAGGACAACTCAAACTAAGCCAGGAACCCACAGAGGAGACAAGGAAAGGAAAACCAAGAAGGAGTGAGGCCCCAATGCCTCCAAATCGATCCATACATCTCATGATCCCCAGTAAAAGTAGCTACATGATGATTCCAAAGCCCTTAGGAAACTAAAGGTGCCAGGAGAATGAATAGACAGGTCTCCATAGAAGACACACACTGGCCAGCAAGCACATGGGAAGATGTCCAGCATCCTCCAGGAAACGCAAAGCAAAACCACAGTGAGATCCCACCTCCCACCTGCTGGGACTGGGCAGATGCAGTCCTGGCAAACCAACATGAGTCTTGGTGAGAATGGGGGGTGTCAGAGCCCTGCTGCACTGAGATACACATACACACACACACAACACAGAAAATGGAATAGTATTCAGTCTTAAAAAGGAAAGAAATTCCAGTACTGGCTGCAACATGGATGGACCTTGAGGACGTTATGCTAAGTGAAATAAGCCAGTCACAGAAGAACACGTACCATACAATCTCACTTATGTGAGGTCCCTACAGTAGTCACTTTCATAAAGATAGTAGCCGACAGGAGGAGCATGAGGAGTGACTGTTTAATGAATACAGACTTGACTTGAAATTTGGGAAGAGGTATAAGTTCTGTAGATGGATGGTGGTGATGGGTGGTGGTGACGGACATTGGAGATGGGTAGTGGACATGGATGGTGATGATGGATGGTGTAGATGGACAGTGGTGATGGATGTTGGATGTGGACATCGGACATGGACAGTGGAGATAGAGGGTGGTGATGGATGATGGACATGGACAGTGGAGATAGTGGAGATAGAGGGTGGTGATGGATGGTGGACATGGACAGTGGAGATAGACAGTGGA
>NW_016814962.1:0-2308 GCF_001698545.2 Rhinopithecus bieti | reverse complement strand
CAACGAGTGAAACTCCATCTCAAAATAATAATAATAATAATAATAATAATAATAATAATAGATGGTGGAACAACTGGGCGGCATTGGTGTCTGGAAAAACATGATACTGGATCCTGATCCCACTCTTCACACGGAAATAAATTCCTTATGGAGCAGAAATATAAATGCAAAAACCCAAAATCATAGAAATCATTTGAAAAAAACACAGGAGACTATTTAATAATCTCAGGATCCCGAAGGCTTTTCTGAGCCGGACAAAAAAAGCAGAAGCCACAGAGAACATTGTTGAAAAGTTTAATTAAATTACAAATGGCAACATTTTGACTAGACCACATATTTAAAATCGAAGGATGTGCAACAAGCTGGGGAGAACCCGTGATAACTCACGGTTTAACAAAGGGCCGATTCTCCCAACAAAGGGCTGTATCAATCAACGAGGAAAGGTCCGGGCCGCCGGGCTGCACAAAGGAGGCCCCAATGGCTGCTGACTGCGAGATGCTGAACCTCCATTTTAATCAGGGATGAGCAAATTGGCCCTACCCGAAGATGGTATTTTCACCTGTCAGACGTTTTCATGAGAGACTGGGAGGGGAGGAGCAGGGAGACAGGCACGTCCCACAACCCCCAGCAGGTGTGTGAATTTGGGGTTTTGGGGGGTTGGGATTTTGTTTCCACTGTAGCCTGGTACTGCTAGAAGGTTTTAAATGAGGACACCAGCTGTACTAACAATCACAAAATGCACAGTACTCTGTAGGAGAGAGGGTCAGGAGGGACATGGGGCCGCCTGCGCAATGTGGTGGCGCCAAGGGAGTGCCCAGCAGGCCCCTTGGGCTTCAGGACAAGGATGCCAAGGTTTTGGGGCCTGGCAGGCCATTGTGGGTGCCTGGGGCTAGAGGCAGAAGGTGTAGGTGCCCCCTTCTGTGAACAAGGGTGAGGCCCAGGGGGTGAGAGGAGGGAGGGAAAAAGTCGGGTGCAGTGCGGGTCAGAGGCCTCCCTCCCCCCCACAGCTGACCCCCAGACCCAGAGCCCTGCTTTGCAGCCACAGCACTCAGCAGACTCCACCTGGGGCTGAGATTGTGCCCACCCTCAGGGACGTGGGTTCAGGTTCCCACCTGTCTGCTGAACCCATGCTCTGCAGGATTTGGTCCAGGGCTCTGGTGAAGATGGCAGGAGTTTGCCTGCATCAGCACCTGCCCTCGCCTTCCACAGCAAGCAAAGACCGTGGGACCCCTGATGTCCCTTTGCATTTGCGTTTCTGTGCTTAGCTGCTAGTCTCAGGCAGTGAAAGCTTCAAGCCACCCGCAGAGTCCTGGAACTGGAGCATTTGCTCTAACGGGAAAAGGAGGCTTCTTGCTGGCGATACACCACGACAGGCCACAAAAGACGTGCAGTTCCCCACAGTCAGGCCCTGACACCCACTCCTTCTGCCCTCTGCTGTCTGGGCCTTTCACAACTCTGCAAGTGACCAGGAGCCACAGGTTAGCCGAGGTCATCTGTGGCTAGGAACAGGGGCTTCCTGGAGGTGAGGACAAGCTCTGCTTCCTCCAGGAGCAGGCACTGGAGCAGACCGGCTCCCCTGTTTTACAAGTGTCCTCTGCGTGGCGGCCCAGGTCTGTGCAGTCCTGTCCAGCCCAGGAGATGACAGAAGTCATCTGTAGCCTGGGCCCCTGTCACCCCCAGGGAGAGGCCCTGGTGGGACTGGTCTTTCTCTGCCGGTTGCCAGCCTGTGCACCTGGGGCAGAAACAGGGCTGAAAGAGGGAAAGTGGCCCGGGCAGGCCCTCCCCTCAAGCCTCCTCTCTCCCTGGCTGCTCTCCCAGGCTTCCCTGCTTTCCCTTCTGAGACCCGGTCTACTGGACCCAGCCTTACTGCCAAGATAATTATCCACAACAGCAGGAGCGCCCAGGCCCATCAAGATAATCACCTGCCCGGCACTGTGTCCACATCCAATTATTCATCCCAGCTGAGACCCAAGTGCAGCTGAGGGGTGGGGGGGACACTCCTCGGCTCTAGAATGGTGCCAACAGCCCTTCCAGGGCCTGGCTGGGAGCAGCTCAGTGCTTCCTAGCTCCGGGGCTGTGTTCCCTACATCCCACTTGGAGCTTCCCTGCTGAAGAAAACAGTGCTGCACCTTTCTTAGAAATCACCCTGACACAGGGCTACAAAGAGCAGAGAGCACAGTAGCCTTCCCAGACACACACCAGCCGCCACCCACTGCATTCCAGCCACCACTGCCCCCTGCATTCACCTCTCTACTCACCCCTCCATTCATCCCTGCACTCCACCCTCCATTCATCCCTACCCTACCCC
>NW_016814961.1:25171-27258 GCF_001698545.2 Rhinopithecus bieti | reverse complement strand
TTATTGAAGCCCTATCTCTTCAGTGCATCTATTTCATTTAAGTTTAAACTGATTACAACGTACTGGAGGCAAAGACCTTTTCCTTCCCCTCCCTCTTTTATCCCCACTCAACAGCTGATTGCAGAACACTATGGAGACTCAACGACAGTGGGTTTTAATTCAGATATTTCAAGGTGAGTTTCATATATGTTAAATACCATATATGTCTCCTTTCCTCTGGGTCTTTTCAGGAGTAGTAATTTTATCTGAACTCCAATTTTCATGTTTGAAGCTTTCATTGTCTTAAAAGATTGGTTTCGAGTTTAAAATGTTAACAGTGAGATTGGATGAGAGGAAGGGGAAGTCTATATTCCAGTATACTGATATCATGTAGGGAGAGATGTAAAACAACAACAACAAAATCCCACAAATTATAGTAAGCATAATTTACCTGGATTGGCCTGGATGGCCACACATGCCATCAGTGGACTGACAATTTCTAAGGAATTGACAGTTTACTGATGGTAAACAATAAAGTTGTAAAGGCCCTTCTGGATCGTGGAAAGATGTCTTTAGGACCATGAGTTATCAGTGTATTGAAAATCCCAGAAGTACCTGTTTTCAGAACAAATACTTGTGTATTCTACGAGCACCCTAGGTAGAGGGACTGTTCTTCCTCAGTTTTGCATTTCCAATGCCTGGTACACAGAACATATTTTACAAATAGACACCTAACTAACAAACAAGAAGAGTATTCTAATGAATAAATATATAGACTTCATTGCACTTGTAGGAGTATGATTTGATTTAATAAACTAATAGGCTATCCCCCCAAATCTCCATTTAGATGAATAAAAAATGTTTAGGATTCTATTTAATTAAACCAAATTTAGAAGTTATGTTCAGTTTCTTGCTTGGGAGGTTTTGATTTATTCAAAACTCATTTAAGTTTGTCCACTTAGTGATTAACGTGTACTCCAGTGCACCCCACAACTTTGTCACAATACTACAATAATGTAATACACTTAAAATAATGTATTTAATTTATTTGTCGTAAATACTCATTCTCAGTTTCTCTTGTCCATGTGGCAGAAGATACTGAAATGTCTTCCCCTTGACATTGCTCAAAGAAGAAATCTCTTAAAAGTTCTAACCACTGTTAAATTTCTCAGACATTTTAAGCTTTAGGGAAGAAAAGATTTAAACAACTTTTACATCATTCTTTTCTTGTTCCCTTCTGTTGTCTCCATTGCTCCTCTCTTACTTCCATCATTCTCTCCAAGTACATAAATCCACTGTTTATGGTGCCTGGGACCTCCCAGATCCGGTAAATCTTCCCACCCCTCCCTCTACCTTTCATTCCTTCAAGTTTTCCATATCATTGAAGTCATTCTCAGTTCCGTTAGTTTCCCCAGATTTCTCCCTGTTCTCTTTGTCTATAATTTTCCAAGCCTCTACCCAGTTTTAAGTTCTCCGTCTTCATTGTCACCACAGTTTTCCCCAGTTAAGTTTTCATAACAACTTGTTGCTCAGACTCTATGAGTACTTCTTATTTTGTTAGTTCATCCGAAGGCTCAAAATCATTCTTTACCTCTCAATCATCCCTTTTCTCTCTTTGATACCTTCATTCTTTCCAAGTTTTCTCCGCAGTCTTTTCCATATCCTCTGCTCCTACCACTTTCCCCTTGTGCCTCACAGTTCTTCCCAAATTATTCAAGTCCCTTGCACGTAGTTGGAATATAACTCATCACATTATTTCCATATTTAGAAACAGCTTAAATTTACAAACTGCCATGAATAAAACAGTCTGTAGTTTAATCATTGACAGTTTAATATAATCTTGTTCTTTATTGCAGCTTTATATATACACCACATTTTATAGACCTGATATTTGTACCAGGCTTGGTTTTAAGAAAACTTGAGATAGTAGAGGGGAGTTACAAAAAATTAACATTCAGATAGTAAAGTCAAAATTAAACCAAGGTGAAAATTTCTTATTCAACAAGACATTCAGTCCATTCCTTTCAAAGCAATATTCTGTGTACTTTTTAAGGAGTGGAAGAAAAATAGACGAGCAATGGAATATGCTAATTGAATATTGATGAGAT
>NW_016814961.1:19560-22098 GCF_001698545.2 Rhinopithecus bieti | reverse complement strand
AAAAAAAAAAAAAAAAAAAAAAAAATACCAAATATGCAAAATGCATATATGTTTGTTTTGTGTATAATTATGTGATAAATTCTGAAAATCATCATATAAAATTAAAAATATTAGAATATAAAATCTTCCATGCATTGCCCCAATTTGTTCATTCCTGTTCAAATAGAATGGAAAGACAAATTAAAATGGAGAAGGGCTGACTCATAAAAAATAGCAATGATTTCCTTTTCTTTTAACTTTTTAGGGAAGAAAGGGATTGGGAACAAGACTATATGTTGTGTAGGGAACACTGAAGGATTCTATTTGCATTTCAGTGCTTAATGGCTTTTACTAGTGATTTAACTTGTTTTCTCTACGTTTTTAAAACTCTCAGAGTCTTTGGCTTCATTAAATATTATTTCTTTGTAAAACACAAATATTTATTAATAATTTTGTTTATTAATAAACACAAATATTAAATAATATTTCTTTGTATTGTTATATGATAATACAAAAAATTGTTAAATCGGTGGCATTCATTAAGACTGCATCCAGCACTGTGGAGAACTTGGAGATCAAGGGAAATTCTGCACAAAAGTAGAAATATGAGGAAATTTCTGAACTGTGTTAGCCAATGTATGTTAGTGCTTTGACCACATATTTAAGGAAGGATGAGGCAGTGTGGGCTGAGGGACGTTGGAGATGGATTAAGAGTGAAAGAGTAATTGGCTATGTTAGAAAATAGTGGCTTGCATTGCATGATTCTGTATCACAGGTACTTATTTAGAGTATGCATGCATTTCTGATACTGCATAAAGCAAGACAGTGATGAAGTTACATAGTTGTCTATTAGGATATTTGCCCTATACCCTTCAGTTTTCTGTTTGAGGTTTTTGAAGGATTAATGATTTCTGTCATGCATCATAATCTTCATACTATCTGTATAAGGATTATGATGGTGATAAATGAGAAGAACATGGTGAGTATTCCAAACTCCTATCGACCCTACCCAGTATACTAAAGATTATCAAGTGGAGAGTTATTTTGGTATATTATCACTTCATAATTTTTATGTCTCAGATACAGTACATTTATTTATATAGCATATCACATAGGTCTCATTGGGATCATATAATGGTTTATGAAATAATCTATTTTAAGATACTATTTACTTATAACTATAAAACTGTGCATTTTTGTTCTCTCAGAGGATCTGGAACAGTGTGATTTCTAACTCAGAAGGAGGGGAGATTTGATTGTTTCTTCTTGAGTTAACAAGTTTCCAATCTCTTTTTGTTGTTGTTGTTGTTGTTGTTGTTGTTGTTGTTGTTGTTGAGACGGAGTCTCACTCTGTTGCCCGGGCTGGAGTGCAGTGGCCGGATCTCAGCTCACTGCAAGCTCCGCCTCCCGGGTTCACACCATTCTCCTGCCTCAGCCTCCCGAGTAGCTGGGACTACAGGCGTCCGCCACCTCGCCCGGCTAGTTTTTTGTGTTTTTTTTTTTTTAGTAGAGACGGGGTTTCACAGTGTTAGCCAGGATGGTCTCCATCTCCTGACCTCGTGATCCGCCCGTCTCGGCCTCCCAAAGTGCTGGGATTACAGGCTTGAGCCAACGCGCCCGGCCCAATCTCTTAAAAATATTCACTGCGTAATAGTTTCAAGATTTAGAATCATAAAATACTACTCATTCCTAAATGATTCAAGAATACAATTTACTATACTATTTAATTTTATGCTTTTTTTGTCCCATGCCTATCAATTGGATATTCTAGCCATCATTTCACTGTCCTGGGTGCAGGCATAGCTGAAGGTTACTGATCTCCTGATCTAGATTAGTACTGTCCAACAGAACTTTCTGTAGCAATAGAAATATTCTATAATCTGTGCTGTCCAGTACTTAAGTCCTTAGCCACACTGGACAATTGAGCACTTAAAATGTGCCTAGTACAACTAAGGGATTGAATTTTTAATCTGACTTAAATTTAATTTTAACAGCTACACACAGCAATATTATATTGGACTGCACAGCCCTAGATGCTTATAGTCTAAAGATAACTATTGTATGGAAAAGAGAGTTCTTTTTTCAAGGCATAATCAATCACCTTTATTTCTCATTTTGTTCTTGTGCTCTCTATAAATCAAGTCCTGATGCAAAGTAATTTCATCATGAAGAGCACTGGTCTTTATTTTCCAGGGTCGTCAGGTTATATAAAGAATTAATGCACCATGTGATCACAGTTTCCTAGAGCGAGTGCCAGTTGTAGCAAGTGTAAAATAGTTGCGTTTGTTGTAGCTTCTTCTATGATATCTGTTAAGGAGTTGGATATTTCTGAAAAGAAAAAGAAAAATATTTCAGCATTTCTAATATCTTCTGGAATAGGAAAATATTTTACGTTTATCAACTATATAGAAATTATAATTTAAAATGGAATACTGGCCATTTTCACATATTTTGTACTCTGTGACAAACTGAAATCATTACAGCGTAAGTTATAATTCTAAAAACCAAAAAGTCTCACAAGTCATTGGAGCCTCTAGTATCTAGTGAAAAGAATGGTGT
>NW_016814961.1:6427-18467 GCF_001698545.2 Rhinopithecus bieti | reverse complement strand
GCTAATGACAAAATAAATCCTTTTTCATTTCTTAATGAGTTGGAGTGGGGTTTGTGGTTGTCCTAAGTGGTAAACAGGAAAAAAAAAATTAAAGAAGAGGAATCTAAAAATATTGTGAAAACATGTAGGATTAGTTAAATTAATTTAAATATTTTACTTACTAATAGTTTGAAAAACTGATTTCCTCAGAACCACTTAGTGTAATTTGTAATGAAAATAACTACAGGTGAAGATCGTGTGTAAAATACACCATCACCAGAAAACTTTAGGTTTTTGAATAAAATGGAATTCATAAAATAATGAACACTCCAAGTTATTGTAAATCACTCCTGTTATTTCTTGAAGTCTTTGCCAGTTCTTGTAGTGATATATTCTTGGAAGAAAAGATTTAAAACAAAAGAATTGGTGACCTGAATCTCCAGCAAACATTTCTTAAGCACTTATTGTGTATTTGGCACAGTACCCATGAACTGATACATTCAATATAATGTCTTAAAATTGTTGGTATATATTTGGAATGATTCATTTGCTTTGAGTTTGGATTCATAATATAAAATATTATGGATCTATATGGTTGTTTCAATTTCAAACTGATATTTATAGAGAATAAATTTTATATCTAAACTGTTATTTTTGAAGAGCTAAATCTTTGTGTATTATATAGGGAGTTGTCTTGAAAAACGTCCACTTTTTACTGCTCATCTTTTTGCACTTTCAAATATACTAATACTTTTGAAGCAGGACCCAACAGGCCTTCTCTAAAATTGAGTTTTCTCACATGTAGCGAGGTTATTTTAAAAGCCCAAATTGAAGTTTAAATGGTTAATATCACGTTTATATTTGGAGTTAAAATGTGTTAAGCCACAGTTGATGAAGAATATTGCTAAATAGAGAAAACATTTTCTCATGTATTTACCTAGATGAAAGATAAAAGAAAATTATACAACTACTAACATTTATACCTTATCTTTGTATGAACATCTTGTAAATACATTTGAATTTTCTCTTATAGATGCTATTCCTTCATGAAAACCAGGCTGAACCCAGTACACGCTTTTATTGTGAAACTAAAGAACACACAAGAAGTAGTGTTTATTTTAACTTATGAAAGCAAATTCTATTTTACTTATTTTTTAGTGGGGAAAATATGTACTTTATTTCTTTAACTTTTAGGTTCAGCTGTGCCTGTGCGGGTTTGTTATATAGGCAAACTCATGCCTCAGGAGTTTGTTATACAACTTATTTCATCACTCAGGTACTAAGACTAGTACTCAATATTTTTTCTGCTCCTCTCCCTCATCTCACAGTCCATGCTCAATTAGTCCCCAGAGTCTGTTGTTCCCTTCTTTGTGTCTATCAGTTCTCATCATTTCCATCCCATTTATAAGTGAGAACATTCAATATTTGGTTCTCTGTTCCTGCAGTAGTTTGCTGAGGATAATGGCCTCCAGTTCCATCCATGGTTTTGCAAAGGACATGATCTAATTAGTTTTATCGCTGCATAGTATTCTATGATGTATATGTACCACATTTTCTTTATTCAGTCTGTTATTGATGGACATTTAGGTTGATTCTATGTCTTTGCTATTGTGAATAGTGCTGCAGTGAACATTTGTGTGCACGTGTCTTTATGGTAAAATGATTTATATTCCTCTGGGTAGTTACCCAGGAATGGGATTACTGGTCAAGTGGTAGTTCTGGTTTTACCTCTTTGAGGAATCACTGCGCTGTTTCCCACTATAGTTGAACTAATTTACACTCCCACCAACATTGTAAAAGTATTCTCTTTTCTCTGCAACCTCGCTAGCATCTGTTATTTTTTGACTTGTTAATAGTAGCCATTCTGACTGGTGTGATATGGTATCTCACTGAGGTTTTGACTTGCATTTCTCTAATGATCAGTGATATTGAGCTTTTTTTCATATGCTTGCTGGCCACATGTAAGTCTTCTTCTGAAAAGTGTCTCCTCATGTCCTTTGCGTACTTGTTCATGAGGTTGTTTTTTTCTTGTAAATTTCAGTTCCTTATAAATGCTAGATATTAGACCTTTGTCAGATGCATAGTTAGCAAATATTTCCTCCCATTCTATAGACTGTTTACTCTGTTGATAGTTTCTTTTACTCTGCAGAAGCTCTTAAATTTAATTAGATCTCATTTGTCAATTTTGCTTTTGTTGTGATTGTTTTGGCATGTTCATCATGAAATCTTTGCCACTTCCTTTGTCCAGGATAGAATTCCCTAGGTTGTCTTCCAAGATTTTGTAGTTTTGGGTTTTATGGATATTTAATTCATCTTGAGTTGATTTTGTACATGGTGTAAGAAAGGGGTCCAATTTCAATTGTCTGCACATGGCTAGCCAGATGTCCCAGCACGATTTATTGTGTAAGGAGTCCTTTCCCTATTGCTTGTTTTCTTCAGCTTTGTGGATGATCATGTGGTTATAGGTGTGTGGCCTTATATCTGGGCTCTCTATTCTGTTCTATTTGTCTATGTGTCTGGTTCTATACCAGTACCATTACTGTAGCCCTGTAGTATAGTTTGAAGTCAGGTAATGTGATGCCTCATGTTTTGTTCTTTTGCTTAGGATTGCCTTGGCTATTTGGGGTCTTTTTTTGTTCCATATGAATTTTAACATAGTTTTCTTCTTGTTCTGTGAAGAATGTCATTGGTAGTTTCATAGGAATAACAATTAATCTGTAAATTGTTTTGGGTAGTATTCCATTTTAATGATATTTATTCTTTCTATCCATGAAGTAGTGTTTGATTATACTTATAAATGCAACTTCCATTTTAAAAGGCAGAATTCTTTATCATTTTTTCTAATCTAATTTAAGTGTATCACAACTGAAGATTCAAAATATGGCTTGTGTGTGTCACATTTATGGTTCAGTTGTTTTCTATTCATTTATTAATTAATGTTATCACTTTTAATTGATTATCCATTTTTTTGGTTTTGAGGTGACACCAAACAAAATCACAGAAATAATATTAAAATATGTGTAAAAAAGTGAGAACTGAAAGGAGAAGGAATATTGTTGAACCTTTAGGCTGAGGCATCTGTTATTAGGCAGTTGATAAACCAAGTCGTAAGATTGGTTTTAAGTTTGCTATGTCATTTTGCTTAGTGTTCTAGGATGTGTAGTTACTGATTATGGATTGTGCAACTCCAAAGTCATCTTAATAGAAAGAGCTTCATTGTCTCACAGGGTGAATGAATGCAACTATTAAAGATGAAAGTCATTTATCTGTTCCTTGGAACAATAGAGTGATGGATATAATTCATTTGTTGATAACTAATATCTTACCTTGATTTGTTTTACAGACCATCAGCTTAGACATTGTTTTAGCCATCATTTCCAAGATTCTGGTGCTATATCTCATTTGCTTTCTACTGTTGATTTTACTGCATTGTAATTTTGATAAATTAGAACCCAACACAAACAAAAGTAAAGTCATTCTAGAACATGCATCATATATAGGGGAGTAATCTGATAAAGTGCTTTGTGCAGATATTGCAATTAGTACTGAAGTTTGGGGAGGTGAGCAATCAACAGTAAAATATTAATTGGTCTTTCTACATAGATAATTTAAACACTGATATGATAGATATATTGCTACCTGTTTTCCTGTACTGTTTTATTAATTCATGGAATACTGACTAATAGAAGTATTACTTATCCTTATATATAAAACTCAAAATAGACTTTTCAACAAATACCTGGTGAAGACACAAATATATATATATTACACACACACACACATTATATATATATATATATATGAAGAAACCGCATTTGTTAACAAATGACTAAAATTGTCATGCCCGAACCCTCCATTATTGAACATCACCTCTCCATACCCCTTGATCTCTTTAATTTTGTGATGCTATACCGCCTACATAATTTCACCCATGAATAATAGATTCCAAGCCCATCACTTTCTGTTTCTTTCTCTTTTCTTTTGCACATGTGAGGGACCTTTGGTTACCTTCTTAAAGTGTGATTATCTAGAGAATTTACAGAATGTGAAATTAATGCCTATTTGATAAAAAAATTAATATATAAAGCAATGCCTACAGATATTTATATATATAACATAGTTACAAAGATTAAATGAAATAACTGATTTGAAATCACATAGAGCAATTAAAATACTACACAAAGTGGAAATTATCTTTTGAACTTCGATGAATGTAGGACTTATTTATTATGATAATCTGGTACTTATTGACAAAGTAGAGTAAAATAATTATTAGATACTGAAACAAGCAATATTACATGCACCCTGAGGCAATAGAATAATGTGTGATGATAGACAAACATATATTTGGCATAAAGAATGTGTCTCTTGCTTGATTATTCTGTAAAGCCATGTTTCAAATGTTCCCTAAATCATATATCAAACATCTAGAAAATTAATATAGAAGAGCAATCTTTAGAATTTGTCTTATAAGTGCTATTCGAGCTTGATTGTTATCAGATATTGAAACCCTGTTAGAGAACACCGCACTACCTGTTGTTGGAATGCTAGAATGAATCAGCAAACAATAAACAATTTGGAGAAGGAAGCAGCATTGATGGAATACACTTTCTCAGAGAAGATTAGACCAAATGTGAAAAATTAGACATGTGCAATAAGTACAATAAGCAAGCTCTTTATGGAATAAAATTTAATGAACCAGTCATATATAATTAGTGTGCCTTATTAAATTTTTTATTTTGACATCTCAAGTTTCAGAATACAGAGGAAATAGTTATAGAAATTTGGATGGCCAATGCCCTTGCTCCCCTTTGCTTGCTGTGGTCAGTTCCTCTGAAAATATTAGGTTATCAGTTGCTCCAATTTGTCTTTCTCCCAATGTGGTTACTTTTCTTGCAATATTCTAGATTCCTGTCAACCTCAAGAACTACCTTATTGTTTACCCAGGCTGTGAAAGAAGCTTTGCTTGTATGTGAGACCAAGAACACACTAGTGACTACCTAATATATTATGGCTGTTAAATGGTATATTTTGACTTCATGAAACACTGAAATAATTGGAATGATGAGATCTAAGTGGAGTTAGGATAATGGGCAGCATATAGATATTTCTTCTCTTCATGTAATACTTAAATTTGTACTACTGTAGAAATTGTACAAAATTGTAGCATATAAACCATTCACTCATGTATTTGTTGTTGTAGCACATAATCCAGTCATTCACATAGAATTCATTTAAATATATTACAAATGAAACCAGCACTATAATGAAGAAAAGGTTTTAAAAAATCAAGGAAATTATGCCTTGAAATTCTTCTGACAAAGCATTTGAACATTAATTATGTGGTGTGGTTTGAAATTTTAGAATTGCATATAGTAGATGCGTAGCTCCCTTACCTACTCAGAGATAATAAAATGAACTTCCATTTTGCTTTATATATCTCTAAATTTTCAGAGATGCTTATTTTATTTCTGCTTTTGCTTTCTCTAATTGTCATTGTTGTGTCCCTCTAAATACAACTATTGCTTACCCAACCATGATGTCTTGCTGATAAAGGGCATCACTTAAATAGCATGGGTACTGCTGGAATTTGTCAAAATGTTAGTTCTTTGTCTTCTTTTGTGTTGTTTCCTTTATCAGTTTCCAAACTAACATTAATTTATAGTAGGAGTGGGTTGTAGGAGAAGGGTGAAGAAATTTAAGGTTATCTAGTCACATTTTTCATGAGAGACAGAAAAGTTAGAATGTAATTTATATATGTTAAGATATGTATGTAGGCATATTTTCCCTGGATATCTAAGTTAAATGTACCATGCTTCCATAAGACTAAGCAGTGATTATTTATATCCATATTTAGTAGCTAAATTTCTGTACTGTTCATTCAAAGAATTAAACTCAACATTTTCAAAGAAAACTCTTAATTTTAAATATAATAAAGTTTCAAGTGGTAAATGTGAGGGTTGAAATCAAAATCTGGAGACTGATGTTACTTAAACATGCATGTTCATATCCTGGTAGAAGCAGAGATGAATTCATTATACAGTATTTGAACACTGAATTAAAGACATACTAGAATATATTATCAAATATAAACTGTTTTGTTCACTCATGTACNGGGTTGGTATCCAGGAATTCAAGGTTGTTTTATCTTATTTTTTTTAAATTTAACTTTTATTCTGAGTTCAGGGGTACATTTGCAGGTTTATATAAGTAAACTTGTGTCATGGGGGTTTGTTGTACAGATTATTTCATTACCCAGGTATTAAGCCTAGTACCCATTAGTTATTTTTCCGGATCCTCTCCCTCCTCCCATCTTCCAGCCTCCAGTAGGCAGGCCCCAGTGTGTGTTGTTCCCCTGTATATGTCCATGAGTTCTCATCATTTAACTCCCACTTATAAGTGAGAATATCCTGCAATGTTTTTAAAAACAGTCTGTAGTATTCTTCTGCCAGTTGTAATACTGTGTAATACCTAAGGGTAAGATAAGAACAGAGCTATAGTTTTAATTCCAATTGTCACTGCCCCATTTTTATTTTCTGCTTATGTTTGCATGACATTTATAAAATCACATAAACATCCAAAACTTCTTATATATGCTAGATTCACAGCATATAGAACACATATATGTGTGCATATTAGCTGGTAGTATCAATGGGGTATTTTTAATCTCACCTTCATAACAGAGTATAAAACCAAAAATTCCCAAGACTGAATTTTGAGCAAGTTTTTATATTATGTAATCCCAATGCACATCATTGTACAAATGATGCTAAAAATACTATACCACAGGCAACAGTGTTTTTGTGTTGTTTACTAGGATAAAGAATGTCTTCAGCTCTAGCATTACTCACATATTTTATATATGATACCAAATGCTCAACACAGGAAAGTCGTTGGATTCAAAACATATATTTTTAAATTTTGTGATAAAAATTAATGAGATGTTTAAAGTCTACTGCCGACCCAAACTATCTCAATTGTTGCAACAGATGCATTTATTTGATTATTGATTATAAATAGGAAGATTTCTTTTTTTCCAATTTTGTGTCTTCCAACACTGGCATATACATATTTTTAAAAATGCAGATGTGCAGCTATGCAATGGGACAGTTATTTCATATAACATGTTGCTTGGCATAATCAGAGCACAATATCCATAACAAGTTATTTATATCCTGTAGTCCTCCTGTTTTTAGAACAATTACTAAAATTTGTTGATGTTATCAAATACCAATAAATATTGAGAAATTCCTTAATTGGATACATATATGCATTAATACATTTCTGGAATGGAATTTTAAGTAACCATCTGACCACTGAGTTTTCAAAACTGCTAAATACCTTAATAGTTGGATTAACTTTCATTTAGTTATAAAAGTATAACATCTGATAGGCTTTAGCTCAGTGTGATACAAATTTAATTCTGTTTATATATCATTTACAAATACCATCCAAAAGAAGCACATTAGAATGTTTAATTATACTAGAGATTAAAAGATATTTAATATATAAACTTGAGAATATATTAAATAAAATAGAGAATAAGAATTGAGAATTACGAAAGGAAACTGAAGAAAAAATTTGCAGATTTTAAGAAAATCAAAATTCCTCATTGAATTTTGTCAGAAGAGTTGAAGAACTGAAATAATTTTAAAGCTTTCAGTGAGTGAAAAAAGGGAGAAGTAGCAAGAGAGATTGATTTTTGACTCACTTTCAACTTGGTACTGTTTTTAAACGCCTTTCTTATTTTCAAGCCCTACTCAAGCTCTTCCTTGAAGTTGTGTAATTCCTGTTAGTCTGTAGATGTGGAAACCCATTTTTATATGAACTACCTTCTGTGTTCTATAAACATGAATTCTCAGGGTTGGGATGTCTTCTAGTCTAACTCTCCCATTGAATGTTTGGACATCATCTACCATATCTATATATCTAAAGCAAATATAATAGATCTAATCTGGTGGTGCAGTACCTCCAAAGATATGGAATACACTCCTGAAATATCCTGAAACATTTTTTTTTTTTCAGAATCCTTTAATAAGCAGTTATGTCAATCTGAAAGTCGCTTACCTGTACTTTATATTAATAGCTATTCTTGTTTTCTTATCCAAAGAAAAAACCTCTAATTCCCTTTTCACATTATAGTTGTTACCATGTTTAGGTATTTGTCACATCAACCCCTCTCCTCTCCCAAACTTCTCTTCTTCAAATCAAACTTTCTTAGTCTCTCCTTTATAATGATTACTTGTCTCCTTTTATCCAGATCAATTTTTTTTCGCTTTGATGCCCAGAGCTGAAGAAATGGACTATGGTATAAATTATTCATTGCCAAGAGAATAATTGCATTTTAAACCCATATTATAACAAAGAATAAAGATTATATTTTGTGATTTGTAACAAATACCTGTTATTTTCCCTTAACTGTTGAATTAAATATTTTAATTGTTTATATTCTCTAACTATCTTGGTATATTAAAGTATTATCTTTTATATATTTATCAATGGTGGACACTTTTATAGGTATTCTGTGTCATTTTTTATATTTTAGCTATCTTATTTCATTTATCTTTATTCTTACTGTACAAATTCATAATATTTGTTTCAAAACAAATTTATCACTAATTAACAGTCGCAATTATGCTAACATCTCATTTAGTGATTTTAATTTAAAACAGCTTTTGTTAACATGCATGTTTAGGGTTGACTTCTTAATAATTTCTTCTCCCTCTTCTCTTTCTCCTCTTGGTCAGTGTTGTGCGGGCTAACACAACGAACTGTAACAAGTGTGCTTGGTATGGACTTGTTGTCCGGGACGTACATATTCGCGGTCCTCCTAGCATGCGTGGTGTTCCACTCTGGCGCCCAGGAGAAGAACTACACCGTCCGAGAAGAAATGCCAGAAAACGTCCTAATAGGCGACTTGTTGAAAGACCTTAACTTGTCGCTGATTCCAAACAAGTCCTTGACATCTGCTATGCAGTTCAAGCTAGTGTACAAGACCGGAGATGTGCCACTGATTCGAATTGAAGAGGGTACTGGTGAGATCTTCACTACTGGCGCTCGCATTGATCGTGAGAAATTATGTGCTGGTATCCCAACGGATGAGCTTTGCTTTTATGAAGTGGAGGTTGCCATTTTGCCGGATGAAATATTTAGACTCGTTAAGATACGTTTTCTGATAGAAGATATAAATGATAATGCACCATTGTTCCCAACAACAGTTATCAACATATCAATTCCAGAGAACTCGGCTATAAACTCTAAATATACTCTCCCAGCGGCCATTGATCCTGACGTAGGAATAAACGGAGTTCAAAACTACGAACTAATTAAGGTGCGTTTTAAAATCACTTTGTTAAAGATGTCTCATTTTTTAAAGAGTAAAATAAAGTATTAATGTATTTCAAATTTTGAGTAAGCCATCACCCCAATTTTTCAAAAATTTATGTAATTTAAAGCATAGTGGAGAAAATTCATCAATGCAGTTTTTGCAATTACATGAGGATTATTAATTTTCGTGGTATGTATATTCATTTTCAAATAGTTGTGTTTCCATTAATCTATAAAGGGATCAGACAAGGAGGTCAGCCCTGCTACTTACAAATCAGTAGTTTGCCCAGCTTCATTCTTTTAATCTGTCCAGTCATGCTTCTGCCAAAAACTTGACATAAGCAAATCATTAAGAATGAATCCAGAAATCTGACCATCAATTTTTCCTAGTGATTACTTTAAATACAAAAATTTTATCTTGCCATTCGATATGGTGCCAAATAAATCTACTTGACAAGTGACTAGAACAATTTAATTTATTACTAGCATTTCTGAACATATATAGATAAATATTTTTCATGAGGATTTCAAGGCAAGGCAAGGTCTTTAGCATATCCTGAATCATCAAATTGAGATTAAATTTTAGTCAATGTTCTGTTAATGTTAAATATTTTCATTTTTTTAACTATTATTTGAAAACAGAGTGTTCATTTGTTGTAAAGGGTAAGTAAGCCTTTTAACAAAAAATATTCAATCAGTTGATTTGAATAACCTATCCTGGCTTGATTTGGGTCTTAGGATGGAGAAGGTAGAGAGAAGAATAGATTGAATATTTGATATTCTTCAAAATATGTGCAGAGGGGCCACATTTATCAAGTTAATGATCAATTCTTTTTAATTATTTATATGATATAAAGAGTAATAGATAACTCAGATTGGGGTATGTGAAATAGTACAATGCACTTGAATGATCTTGGAAAATATATGTTAATGAAATAACAAATGTACATGTTTCACATAGATCTGTTCAGGGGATTTTCATACTTTTATAAATATTCTGCCAAACTACATTGATTACATAATAACTAGTGTTAAAAATATGCCCCAAAACATATAAATAAGACATTCTGATATATATCATCTGAAGGTTTTGACCTAGAGGATATACAATGTGGGAAAATTGCTCAACTGATGCTGATCTATTGTAAAGATATATTTGTTTGTAAATTCATTCAGAAATGGGAGGCTACAGACCTCTTGAGCAAATTTCAGTGAAATGCAAATATGTTTGAGTATATGAAGTGAAAACAGAAAGAGGAGGATTTGGAAAGAAGGGAACCCTTGTATGCTATTGGTGGGAATGTAAATTAGTACAACTACTATGGAGAACAGTTTGGAGGTTCCTGAAAAAAACTAAAATTAGATGATTTTTAAATGAGCACTTTGGGGTGAAGTTCCTGCAATGACATCTCCTTATCTGATGAAATGGAAAAATATTCAGGAGTCAGACAGATATGGATCACAGTTTTGTGCTTACCTCTTACCAGACATGCTACTTTCAGCTTAATCTTTTTGACCTTTAATTTCTTCAGTCATAATATGGGGATGATAATTATCACAGGGGCAGAATTGGGAAAATAAGCACTTAGTATGGAGTAGATATACCTGCATAGAAGATTTTTGAAGCTGCTTTAAAACACTTAACTACTTATGGAAATGTGAGGCTTATCACTTGAAATAATAAATTGAGTAGCTGAGTGGATAGTCTCTCTCTCTAAAGCAACACTCCACAACAGAATTTTCTGCAAGGACGGTAGTTTTATAATCTATGATACAACACAGTAGCCGCTAGTCACACATGGCTATAGTCCTTGAAAGTACTTAGTAGCTATTGCTACTGAGGAACTAAATGCTTAATTAATTCAATTTTAATTTTAATAGCCACATGTGGTTAGTGGCTATCATATTGCACAGCACAGCCTAAACAAATAAAAAGTTTATTTGGACAATAAAAATTAATAGGTAAAATCAAAATGAGACCTTACCAAGTTTAAATCGGATATTAGCAATAGGGTCTCTTCAACTGACCATCTTGACAAATGTGTTGTTTTAAAATGTAGTGGTTTATTCAAGGAATAATTTTGTCTTGTCTCCCTTAGGGAAGCTTAACGAACTTCCAAGAAATTTCTGATTTGTCTTGAAAGCTGCTTAACTAATTCAGATAAAACAAATAAGCCTGCTGGCATAATTTTAGCTTTGTTAAAATGTGCTTTCATTTGACATTCTTTGAAAGATTGTCAGCAAATGACAAAAAGTCTCACTACAGGTTCTTAGATGACTCTTAGAGATGCTCTAAAATCTCTTTCTGTTTTAGAACGTGTGATAAGCCTAAAGTAACTATATGATGTGCCTAAAGTACTGGGGCATTTGTATGGCCCCCTGAACAAATACTGTTTTGACTGCTTGTTAAAAATAATGAGAATGGAACACAAAGCATAGCTCCAGGCATGCAGAGGGCCATGACATGGGTGACTTTTACTGAATGCACTTTGACTTGCAAAAAGGCCCTGTCTTGAAAGTGGCATATATGCTATGGGAAAGGAGAGTTAAAGAAAAAGAGAGAAAAGAAGCATGTTTTGATTCATCCATAAACTTTCATAAATTTTACAATGTGAAATAAGTAGGCCAACCATAATAATTTCTTTTAAAAGACCCTTTGTCCTGCGGAATAGGATGAGAATTTAATTAATATTAATTTGCTCTACTTTTGTTGAATAGACAAGAATAGCAAAAT
>NW_016814961.1:0-1780 GCF_001698545.2 Rhinopithecus bieti | reverse complement strand
AATGAAGTGAAATTCTAAAGAATGAAAAGTTATTCTATTAAATTTTGTCTAGATGTAACAATAACTGACTGCTAACTAATATCTTAGTCCAATTCCAGTAATCTAAATTTAACACATATTTAATGAGTGCCCAATTTACAAAGTCTTGAGGGATAAGAAATGGGTTTGGAAAACAGTCAGTGTCCCCAAGGAGATTAGTAACAGGCATTATCGGGATTATATTTTTGCTCTAATGATAGTAAAGAGGAAAGCATATTTATTTTATATATACATATGTTTGTATATCTATATCTATATATTATATAGATACCTTTTCTCTTTTCTTTTTTTATTTTTTTTTTTATTTTGAGACAGAGCCTTGCTCTGTCACTCAGGCTGGAGTGCAGTGGCACAATCTCGGCTTACTGCAACCTCCACCTCCTGGGTTAAGTTGATTCTCCTGCCTCAGCCTCCTGAGTAGCTGAGACTATAGACATCCGCCACCATGCTTGGCTAATTTTTGTTGTTGTTGTTGTGTTTTTAGTAGACAGGGTTTCACCATTTTGGCCAGGGTGGTCTCAAACTCCTGATCTCCAGTGATCCTCCCGCCTCTGCCTCCCGAAATGTTGGGGTTACAGGCATGAGCCATCACACCAGGCCATATTTATTATGTTAAAAGAATATTTTATCTTAAATTGATCATGTTGCCATTAAGAAAAATGAATTATTTAAAGTTTTATTGTCTCAGAAAAGTTAAAATTTTAAATCTATTTTTAGAGATTTTCACCAAGCACTCTCATTAACTTACGATATTTTATTTTGTTGCTAGGTCTGCAATTACGGCAGTAATACTTTTGCCAACATTTATCTGCACAATCATTTTGAGACTAGAAATAAAACTTTTGATGACAATGGTAATTCTTGTACTAGTTGGGGTAATTACCTAAGTCTTTCTATTATCTTAATTCTCAAACTTGTTATCTATGCCTCCAATTCCTCTCCTATAGAATAGAGAAAATTAAAATTATCCTTATGTAGCATGCAGGGATATTATAAAAGCTAATGATATAAGTAAAATCTATAAAGTTTGCTGAGTACCCTGAAGAAAACTGTTCCATAAACAATAGTTATGGGTTTTACTCTGTAGGTCGAGGTTAATTATAGTCTTTCACAATTTTTCTAAGAGTTGATGCTTTATACTCCTTCAAAAGCCTATTTTACGACTTAAACTTAGTTTTCCATACATATTTTATGTATGTATACAGAGAAAAATATGACAACATTAATCTATTTCTTGATCAATGCCACTGGCTCTACGTTTTTTTCTGGACCTAGTTCAGTTTTTGTTTTGTTTTGTTTTGTTTTGTTTCGTTTTAAGTCTTCCATTTACCCTCTTCGGCTTATCTCTTGAATCGAATGTCTCCTCTTCATTTGTCTTTGTCTCCTCCTGGCCCTCCATATGACAGTGATACTGCTAATGTGAGTACTTTCTCATATAGTGCCTCTACCGTCTGGAATTGCTTTATTTACATCTCATTCATATGTCCTTATTTTTCTAAAAGAGATTTCCTCTCTCGTCTTTTCTTTTTTCAAGCCGAGAACTTATTTTCCTATCCCTTTTCTAAGACAATCACGACTTTTTTTTCCAGTAGATTTTGTAGAACAGGTATGTAATAACATACTTGAACTTTTTTATTTTAATTATTCTAAATTAAATAGATTTTAAAATACCAGTTTTCAAGCAGATGATTTGCTATAACATGCTTTTCCTGGAAGCTAGTATGTTTTCTGGCTTATAAGA
>NW_016814960.1:551625-559204 GCF_001698545.2 Rhinopithecus bieti | reverse complement strand
CTGTTGTTGTATAGAAGAGCTAGTGGTTTGTGTACATTAATCTTGTTTCCAGAAACCTTGCTGAATTCTCTTATCTGTTCTAGAAGCTTTCTGGAGGAGTCTTTAGGGATTTCAAGGTAAATGATCATATCATCAGCAAACAGTTACAGTTTGATTTCTTCTTTACTGATTTGGATGCTTTTGATTTCTTTCTCTTGTCTGATTGCTCTGGCTAGGACTTCCAGTACTATGATGAAGAGGAGTGGTGAGAGTGGGCATCCTTGTTTTGTTCCAGTTCTCAGAGGGAATGCTTTCAACTCTTCCCCATTCATATTATGTTGGCTGTGGGTTTGTCATAGACGACTTGTATTACATTCAGGTTTGTACCTTGTATGCTGATTTTGCTGAGAGTTTTAATCATAAAGGAATGCTGGATTTTGTCAAACGTTTTTTTCTGCATCTGTTGCAAATGATCATCTGATTTTTGTTTTTGATTTAGTTAGCTAGTATTTTGTTAAGGATTTTAGTATCTATGTTCATCAGGAATATTGGTCTGTATTGGTCTGTAGTTTTCTCTTTTAGTTATGTCCTTTCCTGGTTTTGCTATTAGGGTGATGCTGGCTTCATCGAATGAATTAGGGAGGGTTCCCTCTTTCTCTATCTTGTTGAATAGTGTCAAAAAGATTGGTACTGATTCTTCTTTGACTGGTAGAATTCTGCTGTGAATCTGGTCCTGGGCTTTTATTTTGGTTGGTAATTTTAAAATTACCACTTCAATCTTGCTGCTTGTTATTGGTCTGTTCAGGGTATCTATTCCTTCCTTATTTAAACTAGGAGGGTTGTATTTTCCAGGAGTTTATCAATCTCTTCTAGGTTTTCTAGTTTATGTGCATAAAGGTGTGCATAGTATTTTGTGGTGTCATTTGTAACAGCTCTCGTTTCAGTTCTTATTGAGGTTATTTGGATTTTCTCTTTTCTTTTCTCGGTTAATCTTGCTAATGGTCTATCAGTTTTATTTATCTTTTCAAAGAACCAANCCTGGGCTTTTATTTTGGTTGGTAATTTTAAAATTACCACTTCAATCTTGCTGCTTGTTATTGGTCTGTTCAGGGTATCTATTCCTTCCTTATTTAAACTAGGAGGGTTGTATTTTTCCAGGAGTTTATCAATCTCTTCTAGGTTTTCTAGTTTATGTGCATAAAGGTGTGCATAGTATTTTTGTGGTGTCATTTGTAACAGCTCTCGTTTCAGTTCTTATTGAGGTTATTTGGATTTTCTCTTTTCTTTTCTCGGTTAATCTTGCTAATGGTCTATCAGTTTTATTTATCTTTTCAAAGAACCAACTTTTTGTTTCATTTATTTTATTTTATTTTATTTTATTTTATTTTATTTTTTTGTTTCAATTTCATTGAGTTCTGCTCTGATCTTGGTTATTTCCTTTCTTCTGCTGGGTTTGGGTTTGGTTTGCTCTTGTTTCTCTAGTTCCTTGAGGTGTGACCTTACAATGTCAGTGTAAAGGTAAACTGAGGCTGGAGCCGAACCGGAAACGAAGACACAAGGCAAATGGCAGTGAGAATAGCTTTTATTAGGGCTTGTGGGCGAGGTTCCTCGGTCCAAAGGTGTGGGCCGAGGAAGTCGTGCTGAGGGAAGAGGGTAAGGGCTTCTTATAGCCTGCGAGGTAGGGAAGCTGGTTGTGCAAACAGGGCCTGGGGGGTCTTGAAACTACTAGGGCAGGAGTTGAGTAAGGGTCATGAGGAAGGGGTCTTTGGAAACTCTCAACCGAAACTGCTGTTTACAAACTTGTGGAATGCAGGTGAGCTGCAGGTCATGGGGGAGTATGACTGCCCAACCGGAACTCTGACACATGTAAGTCTGCAGGTGTGTACAAGGGTGAAGGGAGTCTTTAACAAAAGTCCTGCTACACCAGGTAATGCCGCCATGTTGGGTCTAGATTCCTGCCTAACATTCCAACCTCTTTCTAATAAGAAAATGGGGTGATGTGTTCATCTGGCTGCTTCCTGCTGGTATGGGTCGTCGTGGGGTTTTTCGGAGGTCGGAACTCGGGTATAGGGGTGGAGCAGCATCTGATTGAAAGTCACCTGGGAGACTTCTTTCATGCAGTCCTGGATGAAGCAGAGGACACAGGGAGCTATGAGTAGCAAGAAGCCAATGATTAGTAAGGGGCTTAGAAATGGTAGGACATAACCGGCCACAGACTACTGTCACCACCTAAGTGAGGGCCTCTTAGGTAAGTTCTGTGGCAGCCGCCAGGGCTTGCAGACAAGGTTGCCAGCCCTGGACTGTGGGATCTAACTGCTTGGAGAGATAGGCCACAGCCTGGTACATGGATCCACCCGGCTAGGCTAGGAGGCCAGTGGCTACCTTCTGGTGCTCCTTGGTGAATAGATGAAAGGGCCAAAGGGGTTTGGGGAGAGAGAGCAGAGGCAGAAAGGAAACAGTTCTGAAGCTTCTTGAAAGAGTTGGCAACCAAGGAGGGGTCGGACAGCGGTCCGGTGGGTGTCTCCCTGGCAGCCTGGTAGAGGGGCTTGGCTAGGACCCCGAAGTTGGGAATCCAATGCCTGAAATACCCTACCAGTCCTAGGAAGGACAAGATCTCTTCCGTATCCTGAGGAGGCTGGAGAGTTTTAATGAGGCTTATTCTATCTGCTGTAAGGCTTTTTGTAGTGGGTGTGAGTAGTATGCCCAGGTAGGTGACAGAAGGGGTGCAAAGTTGAGCCTTAGTCAGGGTAACCCAATAACCTCGGTCACCTAGAATATTTAGAAGTGTAGCAGTGTCTTCAAGGGAGCACTCCCAGGAAGGACTACATAGTAATCATCTACGTATTGTAGAAGGGTGCTATGGGTTAGGGGGCAGAGGAGGATGTCCTGTGCCAGTGCCTGTCCAAAAAAATGGGGGCTATCTCAGAGCCCTTGAGGCAAGACAGTCCAGGTCAACTGGGAAGAAACATGAGTGTCTGGGTCCTCCCATGTGAAGGCAAACAGAAAGTGGTAGTCTGAGTGTAGAGGGATGGTAAAGAAGGCATCTTTCAGGTCAAGGACAGTGAAATGAGTGGTGTCAGGGGGAACACACGAGAGGAGTATATATGGATTAGGAACAACTGGAAAGGTGGGGACTACTGCCTCATTGATGAGGCGTAGGTCCTGCACGAGACGATAGGCCCCAGAGCTTTTCTGTACAGGTAGGATAGGAGTATTGCATGGTGAATTGGTGGGAACTAGAATGTGCTGTCGGAGCAGGTGTGTAATAATAGGTTTTAATCCCTGTCCGTGTTCAAGGGAGATAGGGAACTGGGGTCTAGAGGGAAACTTGGAAGGGTCTTTTAGCTGGATAAGGACAGGAGTATGGTGCTGGGCAATGATTGGGGTGGAGGTGTCCCACACCTTAGGGTTAATGGGGACTAGAAACGGGAGTGGGGGGTCAGCCTGGCGGGGTTCATCAGGTGAGAGAAGGGGGAAGAGGAACGCAAGATGTGGGGAGGGGTTGGGCCAGAAATGAACTGAGGCCTTTAGCTTGGAGAGGAGATCTCGCCCTAACAGGGGGACTGGGCATGAAGGAATGATAAGAAATGAGTGCGAAAAGAGGGAGCCATCCAGGCAGCAAGACAAAGGAGGAGTCTGGTGGTAGGTGGAGGGAGTGCTGTCAATTCCCATGACTGTGACAGTGGAGGGGTGGCTGGGGCCACTGAAGGAAGGCAAAACAGAGTAGGTAGCCTCTGTGTCCATAAGGAAGGATATGGACTTACCTGCTACCTGGAGCATAACCCTGGGCTCGGGGAGAGTGAGACGGGTCCCTGAGTCTGGGTCTCTTCAATCTTTGTCAGTGTCTAGGAGCTGGAAGGCGCCTCCAATACCTGGAGGAGGGTTGTCACATGGAGGCGCAGTGACCGTCCTTAGGTTGGGGCAGTCTGACCTCCAGTGGCCCATCTGCCGACAGTTCGGACGGGGCAAGTTGGCTCCTTTGGGTTAGGGCACTGCCTGGCCCACTGGCTGTCATTGCCACATTTGAAGCAGGCACCAGATGGCACTTGGGGAGTACCTCCTTTCTGGGAGCTCCTGGAGCCAGCTGGCCTCAGGGCTGCTACCAAGGCCGGGGTTTGGAGTTGTACCTTCTGTTTTAGCCTGGCCTGTCATTGGGCCTCAGCTGCTTCCTCCCTGGAGTTGTAGACCTTGAAGGCCAGTTTGACTAAATCCTGGATGGGAGTTTGAGGGCCGTCCTCTGCCTTTTAAAATTTTTTTTTTGGATATCAGGGGCCAACTGAGAAATAAAGTATGAAACTAAAAGGGCTCCTCCTGCAGGGGAGGCAGGGTCAAGGCGGGTGTACTGAATAAGTGACTCTGTCAGTTGGTTAAGAAAAACAGCCGGATTTTCATCTGAGCCTTGGACTATCTCCTTTGACTTATTAAAATTGACTGACTTATTGGAGGCTGCCTGCATGCCAGCAAGAAGGCACTGGACCATCATATCTCAGCGGTGGCGGCCTGCCTGACCAACCTGCTAGTCCTAGTTGGGCTCAGCTGAGGGCACTGCCTTAGTGCCAAGTGGCATGGCGTGGTCAGTTAAATGAACCTGTCAGCATGCTGCCTGGCTGCTGCTAGGATATGCTCCCATTCCTCAGGGGACAGGGTTGAGGTCATAACGACATGGGGATCATGCTAGGTGAGGTCATATGCCTGGCACAGGTATCTGAACTTTTTGAAATACTGAGTGGGGTTGGCCGAAAAGGAGCCTACATGCTCTTCAATCTTAGACAGTGTGCCAGCAAAAACAGCACATGGACCCGGACTACTCCTTCAGTGCCTGCCACCTCTCTCAGGAGGTCAGTCCTGGACCGAGTATGGGCTGAGACAGGCGAGGAAGGGGAGGAGGTGGAGGTAGGGGAGACAGGATCTGTCAGGTTTGGTGGGGACACAGAAGGGGTAGAGGGAAGGGGTGGTGCTGACAAGGATGTGGACAACGAGGGGTTAGGGTAAGGAGGGGATTGAGTGGGGGACCGAAGAGGAGGCAGGGAAAGAGTGTCAGGAGGCTCAGAGAAGGAGGAAGAGTTGTCCTTCTCCTTGGCTGAGGGAGTAGATTTCACCAGCAGGACCTGGGCCAACAAACATTGGGCACAGAGGTCTGGGTGAGAACGCAAGTCCTAGAAGGCCTGAACATAGGGTATCTCAGACCATTTGCCTAGTCTCTTACAGAAGTTGGTCAGATCTGTGAGAATGTTAAAGTCCAGAGTGCCTTCTGCAGGTTACTGAGACTGATTATCTAATTTATACTGTGGTCACGCCACTGTGCAAAAGAAAATGAGCCGCTGTTGTTTTAGGTCTTGGCTGAGACCTAAAGTCTGGAAATCAGCCAAGAGGCACTTCAGAGGGGATTTTCGGTCTGGTTTGGACTGGGTAGTTCACATGGTCTCAAGGCGGGTAGTCCAGAGGCAATGGGAGCATCCTCCTACTGCCACGCGGAGTGTGGGGTGCGGCGGCTTCCAGGGAGGTTGGACGTCTCCTAGTCCCCGGTGCCAAGGTCACAGTTGACCGGAGAGAGCCCCTGATGTGGCCATGTGTTTTGGACAGGGACTCCCAGAGGGAGACTTCAGGACATGGGGAAAACTTACCCAGCAGTGATCAAATTGAGTCTTGGATTTGGTGAAATGGCTCCCAGCTCAGAAAGGCGGTCCTGGCTCGGGGACAGAAGAGCCTGCCTGACCCGGCAGGGGTCTGGGGAGGTGGAGGGGGGTCTCCTCCCTGGTTTCGGCACCAAATTGTAAAGGTAAACTGAGGCTGGAGCCGAACCGGGAACGAAGACACAAGGCAAATGGCAGTGAGAATAGCTTTTATTAGGGCTTGCAGGCGAGGTTCCTCAGTCCAAAGGTGTGGGCCAAGGAAGTCGTGCTGAGGGAGGACGGTAGGGGCTTCTTAGAGCCTGAGAGGTAAGGAAGCTGGTTGTGCAAACAGGGCTGGAGGGTCTTGAAACTACTAGGGCAGGAGTTGAGTAAGGGTCATGTGGAAGGGGTCTTTGGAAACTGTCAACCAAAACTGCTGTTTACAAACTTGTGGAATGCAGGTGAGCTGCAGGTCATGGGGGAGTGTGACTGCCCAACCGGAACTCTGACACATGTAAGTCTGCAGGTGTGTACAAGGGTGAAGGGAGTCTTTAACAAAAGGCCTGCTATGCCGGGTAATGCTGCCATGTTGGGTCTAGATTCCTGCCTAACAGTCAGTTTGTGCTCTTCCAGTCTTTTTGATGTAGGCATTTAGGGCTATGAACTGCCTCTTAGCACTGCCTTTGCTATATCCTAGAGGTTTTGACAGATTGTATCATTATTGTCATTCAATTTGAAGAATTTTTAAATTTCCATCTTGATTTCATTGTTGACCCAATGATCATTCAGAAGCAGGTTATTTAATTTCCATGTATTTGCATGGTTTTGAAGGTTCCTTTTCAAGTTGATTTCCAGTTTTATGTCACTGTGGTCTGAGAGAGTACTTGATATAGTTTCAATTTTCTTAAATTTATTGAGGCTTATTTTGTGGCCTATGATATGGTCTATATTGGAGATAGTTCCATGTACTGTTGAATAGAATGTGTATTCTGTGCTTGTTGGATGAAATGTTCTCTATATATCTGTTAAGTCCATTTCTTCCAGGGTATAGTTTAAGTCCATTGTTTCTTTGTTGACTTTTTATTGTGATGTCCTGCCTAGTGCTGTCAGTGTAGTATTGAAGTCCCCCACTGTTATTGTTTTGCTGTTTATCTCATCTTTTAAGTCTGCTAGTAATTGTTTTATAAATTTGGGAGCTCCAGTGTTAGGTATACATATGTTTAAAATTGTGATATCTTCCTGTTGGAGAAGGCCTTTTCATTATACAATGTCCCTCTTTGTCTCTTTTAACTTCTGTTGCTTTAAAGTTTGTTTTGTCTGATATTAGAATAGCTACCCTCACTCACTTTTGATGTCCATTTGGCATGAAATGCCTTTTTCAACCCTTTTACTTTACATTTATGTGAGTCCTTATGTGTTAGGTGAGTCTCCTGAAGGCAGCAGATAGTTGGTTGTTGAGTTCTTATCCATTCTGCAGTTCCGTATCTTTTAAGAGGGGCATTTAGGCCATTTACATTCAATGTTAGTATTGAGATGTGAGATACCATTGTATTCATCATACTATTTATTGCCTGTGTACCTTGTTTTTTTGTTGCTGTTTTTGCTTTTTAAATTGTATTTTGTTTTATAGGTCCTATGTGATTTATGCTTTAAAAGGTTCTGTTTTGATGTGGTTCCAGGATTTGTGTCAGGATTTAGAGTGCCTTTTAGCAGGTCTTGTAGTCGTGGCTTGGTAGTTGTGAATTCTCTCAGCATTTGGTTGTCTGAAAAAGACTGTATCTTTCCTTCGTATATGATGCTTAGTTTTGCTAGATACAAAATTCTTGGCTGGTAAGTGTTTTGTTTGAGGAGGCTGAAGATAGGGCCCAAATCCCTTCTAGCTTGTAGGATTTCTTCTGAGAAATCTGCTGTTAATCTGATAGGTTTTGCTTTATAGGTTACATGGTGCTTTTGTCTCACAGCTCTTTTTTTTTTTTTTTTTTTTTTTT
>NW_016814960.1:524082-551339 GCF_001698545.2 Rhinopithecus bieti | reverse complement strand
TTTGAGACGGAGTCTTGCTCTGCCACCCAGGCTGGAGTGCAGTGGCCGGCTCTCAGCTCACTGCAAGCTCCGCCTCCTGGGTTCACGCCATTCTCCTGTCTCAGCCTCCCGAGTAGCTGGGACTACAGGCACCCGCCTCATCGCCCGGCTAGTTTTTTGTATTTTTTAGTAGAGACGGGGTTTCACCATGTTAGCCAGGATGGTCTCGATCTGCTGACCTCGTGATCCGCCCGTCTCGGCCTCCCAAAGTGCTGGGATTACAGGCTTGAGCCACCGCGCCCGGCCTTGTCTCACAGCTCTTAAGATCCTTTCCTTCATCTTAACTTCATATAACCTGATGACGATGTCCCTAGGTTATGATATTTTGTGATGAATTTCCCAGGTGTTCTTTGTGCTTCTTGTATTTGGATGTCTAGGTCTCCAGCAAGGTGGGAAAGTTTTCCTTGATTATTCCCCCACATGTTTTCCAAGCTTTTGGATTTCTCTTCCTCCTCAGGAACACTGATTATTCTTAGGTTTGGTTGTTTAACATAAACCCAGACTTCTTGGAGGCTTTGTTCATATTTTATTATTCATTTTTCTTTGTTTTTGTTGGATTGGGTTAATTCAAAGACCTTGTCTTCAAGCTCTGAATTTCTTTCTTCTATTTTTTCAATGCTATTGCTGAGATTTTCCAGAGTATTTTGCATTTCTGTGTGCCCAATGTTTCCTGAAGTTTTGATTGCTTTTTCTTTAAGCTCTTTATTTTCTTGAATATTTCTCCCTTCACTTCTAGTATCTTTTTTTTTTTTTGGATTTCCATGCATTGGGCTTCACCTTTCTCTGGTGCTTCCCTGATTCCTTAATAGCTAACCTGCTGAATTTTTTTTTAAGGTGAGTCAGGGATTTCTTCTTGGTTTGGATCCATTGCTGGGGATCTAGTGTGATTTCTTGGGGGTGTTAGAGAGCCTTGTTTTGTCATATTACTGGGTTGGTTTTCTGGTTCCTTCTCATTTGGTTAGGCTCTGTCTAGGGCTGAGGGTTATTATTTGGATTCTTTTGACCAATGGGTTGTTCCCGTGATGTAGCACTCTCCTCCTTTTCCTATGGATGTGGCTTCCTGTGAGCTGAGTTGCAGTGATTGTTAACTCTCTTCTGGGTTTACCCACCCAGCAAATCTACCTGGCTTTGGGCTGATACTGGGGGTTGTCTGCACAGAGTCCTTTGATGTGAAACCTCTGTGGGTCTCTCAGCTATGGATACCAGCACCTGTTCTGGTGGAGGTGGTAGGGGGTGAAATGGACTCTGTGAGAGTTCTTAGCTTTGATAGTTTAATACTCTATTTTTGTGCTGGTTGGCCTCCTGCTAGGAGGTGGCACTTTCCAGAGAGCATCAGCTGCAGTAGTATGGAGAGGAACCAGCAGTGGGTGGGGCCCTAGAACTCCCAAGAGTATTTCCCCTTTGTCTTCAGCTACTAGGATGCATAGAGAAGGCCCATCAGGTGAGGTCAGTGCCAGGCATGTCTGAGCTCAGACTCTCCTTGAGCAGTTCTTGCTGAGGCTGCCATGGGGGAAGGGGGTGAAGTTCCCAGGTCAATGGAGTTGTGTACCTAGGAGGATTATGGCTGCCCTTGCTGAGTCATGCAGCTTGTCAGGGCAGTGGGGGAAAGTTGGCAGTCACAAGCCTCACCCAGCTCCCGCATGATCTGAAAGGCTGCATTCAGTCCCACCATGCCCCACCTAACAGTCTGAGTCTCTTTCCAGGCAGTGGGTGAGCAGGGCTTGAGAACCTGCCCCAGGCTACCCACCTCCCCCTTGAGAAAGCATAGGGCTTTGGTTCATCCCCTGCCTGTGAAGTCTGAACACTGGATTCATGCCCTCCCCTGAGTTCTGGGCAGAAGGCTTTTCACCCAGTTCAAATGGTTACAAAATTGGTCAAATTGGAGACTTCCTTCTCCTTGTGGCATTTTCCCCCACACCTCTGGCTGCCCTCTCAAAGGGTCCCTGTGGTGCCAGGCAGAAATGGCCTGCTTGGGGACCCAGTAAGCCCTTTGAGGAACAAAAGTTTTAAATTTATCAAGTGGAATATGTCCACTTTTTTCTTTTATTGTTTGTGCTTCCATGTCATATCTAATAAAATATTGCTTAACCCAAGGTCAGGAGAATTTATTTCTATGTATTTTTTCCTAGGAGTTTTATAGTTTTAGTTTTTTCATTTAGGTGTTTGATCCATTTTGAGTTAGTTTTTGCATATGGTGTGAGGTGAGGATCTACCTTCATTCTTTTGCCTGTGGATATCCAGTTTTTCCAGCATCATTTGTTAAAAAGATAATGTTTCCTTCTTGATTTGTCTTGACTTTCCTATAAAACTACCAAATGATCATAAATGTAAGAGGTCATTTCCAGATTCTCAATTCTATTTCTTTCGTGTGTGTGTGTGTGTGCACGCGCGTGTGTGTGTGTTTTTCCTTAGAATTTTCTTTGTACAAATCATGTCACCTGTGAACAGAGAACATTTTACTTCTTTCTTTCCAATCTGGATAATTTTTACTTTTTTTCCCCCTAATTTACCTGAATGGCAAAATTTTGCATAGAAATAAAGAATGAATTGAAAATTGTTTTTTCCTTTTTTAGTTTTTGGAAGACTTTGTGGCACATTGATGATTATTCATTAAATATTTGAAATAATTTACCAGTGACACTATCTTGTTCTGGACCTTTCTTTGTGGTTAGCTTTTCTGATTACTAATTTAATAACTTTGCTTTTTATAGATCTGTTCAAAATTTCTTTTTATGTTTTAGTCCACTTTAGTGTTTGTATCCTTTTAGGAATTTGTCCATTTATTGACATATAATTTTTCACAGTATTCCCTTAAAATCCTTCTTGTTTATATATGGTCAATAGTGATGTCCCTTTTTCTTTACTTACATTGGTAATACATATCTTCTCCCATTTGTTTCTGGCCAGCTAAAGGTTTGTCAATTTTATTTATTTTATTCAAATTATATATATATAATATATATAAATTATACATATACAATTATATACTATATATATTTGTGTATATATAAATTTATATTTGTGTGTGTGTGTGTATGTGTATATATATTTGTGTTTTTTTTGAGACAGAGTCTTGTTTTATCACCCAGGCTGGAATGCAGTGGCACCATCTCAGCTCACTGCAACCTCTGCTTCCTGGGTTCAAGTGATTCTCCTGCCTCAGTCTCCTGAATAGCTGGATTACAGGTGTATGCCACCATGCCTGGCTAATTTTTGTATTTTTTTAGTAGACAGGGTTTCGCCATGTTGGCCAGGCTGGTCTCAAACTCCTAACCTCAGGTGATCTGGCTGCCTCAGCCTTCCAAAGTGTTGGGATTACAGGCATGAGCCACTACACTCAGCCAAATAATGCATTTTTGGCTTCAATATTTTTTCTACTGGTTTTCTTTTTTTTAAATTTATTTTCACTATAATCTTGTTTTCTTCTGCTTGATTTGAGTTTTGTTAGCTTAAGGTGGATGAGTATTTATTTGAGATTTTCTTTTTTTAAACATAGTTGTTTACAGCCATACCTTTTCTTCTAAGCATTACTTTAACCACTTCCCATAAATTTTAGTATGTTTTATTTTTGTTTTCATTTAACACAAAATATTTTCTAATTTCCCTTGTGATTTCTTCTTTGATGTATGAACTATTTAAAATGTGTCATTTAATTTTCATCTATTTTGAATTTCCCACACTTCCTTCTGTTACTGATTTCCAATTTTATTCCTTTGCTGTCAGGGAACATACTTTTATAATTTCAAAAATTTGAATGGATTGAGCCTTATTTTATGTGCTGACACATGGTCTATTCTGGAGAGTGTGCTATGTGCACTTGAGAAAACTGTTTACTGCTGCTGTTCATTGGAGTGTTCTATGAATATCTGTTAGGACTAGTTGGTTTATAGTGTTATTCAAGTCTATTTCTTTGATGATCTTCTACCTATTTTATTCTCCATATTACTGAAAGTGAAGTACTGAAGTCTCCAATATTATTGTTGAATTGTCTGTTTCTCCCTTCTTTTCTCTGTCTTTGCTTCACATTTGTTGAGGATCTGTTGTTAGATGCATGTGTTCATAGTTATTATATCTAATGGATGGATTGACTTTGTTATTATTATAAAATATCTGTTTTAGTCTCTAGTAATAACTTTTGTTTTAAACTATATTTTATCTGATAGTAATCTAGCCTCTCTGCTTCTCTGTTTGTTACTGTTTGTGTGGTATCTCTTTTTGCCATTCTTTTACTTTCAACCTAGTTTTGTGTTTGATGCTAAAGTCTCTTTTATATAACATATAGTGAGACCATGTTTTTGTTTGTTTTCTTAACCTATCTGCCAATATCTGCTTTTCATTGGGGGTACTTACTTTATTTATATTAATGTAATTATTGTTTAGGTAGAATTTACATTTGCATTTCACTTTTTGTTCTTTTATATCAAATTTGTTGTTTCTCTATTTCTTCATTACCGCCTCCTTTTGTGTTAGATTTTTCTAGTCTATCATTTAATTTGCTTATTGTTTCTTTATAAATATATATGTATTTATGTATATATGTGTTTATATATATAATGTGGAATTAGTTATTTTATTAATGGTTGTTGTTCTGGGGATTACAATTAACATCTTAACTTAAAACATCTAGATTAGAATAATATAACTGAATTTCAGTAAGTTTAATACCATTTTGCCCTAATAGTATTTAGTCTCACTCTCTTTAGGCTAGTATCATCATACAATTCATATCTTTATTTATTATAAACCTATCAATGTGGCTTAATTATTGCTTTATGTAGTTTTCTTATGTCTAAGATAGGAGATGAAAAGAGTTATTATGTAAATAGAATTATATTTATACTGTCTTTTATATTTTCTTTTATCAATGCTCTTTATTTCTTCCTGTGGATTTCCTCTTCATGCGAACCTCCTTTCATTTCTGTCTACAGGACTCCCTTGAGTATTTCTTGTGAGGCAGATCTGTTAGCAACAAATTCCATTGTTGTTGGTTTTTTTTTAATCTGGGAATATCTTAATTTCTTCTTTGTTTTTAATTAATGATTTTGCTGGAAACAGAGTTCCTGGTTGATAGTCTTTTCTTCAGCACTTTAAGTATGTCATCCCACTCCCTCTGGCTTGCATAGTTTCTGACAAGAATTTAGCTGTTATTGTATTATGGATCACTATATATTCAATCACATCTCTTTTGATGCTTTCAAGATTCTCCGTTTGACTGTCTTTTGACAATGTAGTTTTAAATTTTTCTTACTTGGATTTTATTGAACATCTTAGATGTGCACATTATTATTTTCATTACCTTTGGAGAGTTTTCACCATTATTTATTCAAATATTCTTTCTGCACCTTTCTCTCTCTCCTCTTCTTTTCTCTAGGACTCCCATTCATGTGTATACTGATGTGCTTAATGGTGTCCCACAGATCTTTGAGGCTCTGTTCATTTTTCTTATTTTTTTCTTAATATTCTTCAAAATAAAAGAACCTCAGTTTGACTCTCTTCAACTTTGCTCTTGCTTTCTTCTGTCAGTTAAAATCTGTTGTTGAGTCCTAATAGATTTTGCACTTCAGTTCTTACAGTTTTCAAGTTCAGAATTTCTATTTTGTTCTTTTTGTAATCTCTATTTCTTAGTAGTCATCTCTATTTAATCAGGCAGTATTCTCATCATACTTAAAAAAATTCTTTAGACATGATTTTCTTTAGTTCTTTGATCATATTTGTTGTTTAATTTTTTATTTTTTTTTAACATTTTGTGGGTACATAGTAGGTGTATATATTTATGGGGTACAAGAGACGTTTTGATACAGACATGCGATGTGAAATAAGCACATCATGGAGAATGGGGTATCCATCCCCTCAAGCATTTATCCTTTGAGTTACAAACAATCCAATTACATTTTTTTGAGTTCTTTTAAAATATACAATTGAGTTATTATTGACGATAGTCACCCTGTTGTGCTATCAAATAGTAGGTCCTAATGATTCTTTCTATTTTTTGTACCCATTGAGTCTATTTGTAATCGCTGATTTAAACTTCTTGTCTTAAAAGTTCAACATTTGGATTTCCTCAGTGTGTCAATTTCTAGGGACCACATTGTTTCCCTGTGTGTAGCCCCCAGTTCCTTTTCTTCTATGTATCTTGTAACTTTTTGTTGTGGAAAAGCTACAAATTAAAATAATACAATGTGGGGAACTGGAGAGTCTATTCTCCTCCTCTGTCTCCAGCCTTTGTTGTGGAGGCTGTTGGTTTTCAGGCTACTATGGAGATAGGGACAGGGGATGATAATAGAACAAGTTAAAATACCCAAAGCTTACTTTTCTTACAGAAATTCAGATTTTTTCTTGAGTAAACACCTTAAGATTATTGCAAGCCTGTCTTAATTTACAGTGTCCTGAACAAATAAAATTTGGAAATTTCCCAGGTGCTCTTGCCACATTCACCAAGGAACGTATTTTCAGAAGTGCTTCCATCACCATTCTGGAAGTGCGTCTGCTGCCTGACTCAATTTTAGTGTATTTGGGAGTGTCAGGGTGATGGCCATTCCAGGAGATCCTTGAAGAGTAGGATTCGGTCATGCTTGCCTATAGTTCCAAGCTTCTTGCTCAGTGCTTGGCCTGCAGCAAGAGGGTAGTAGCCATACAGTAGATCCCATTCATCCAGGGGAACATGTTTCAAGACCCCTTGTGGATGCCTAAAACTGCTGATAATACTGAACTCTATATATATCATGTTTCTTCCTATGCATATATATATATGTATGATAAAGATTAATTTCTCAATTAGATTCCAGATAACTGAAACCATGGAAAGTGAAACCGTGGATAACAAGGGACTATTGTATGCTGAGGTGAATGAAAGATGGCTTAGAAATCTAAAGATTTCTTAGAAATGAAATCTAATGAACAATATGGAGTGTTCCATGAAATAGCAACAGAAAGAATGATATTTATTTTTCTCCCATGTTTAGAAGAACAATAATGGAATTCTATAATTTGCCAATATCCAGCTTATACAACTCTTTGTGCATAACGCCACTTCTGATATTTCTGGATAGGCCTTTGAGAGAGCATTGTGTTTCTTTTGTCTGCGTTTCCTCCACAGCCCATGCCAGGTAGTCAGAGGCAACAGTAACTCAGGAGGCAATGGGGGAAACTTGCTTCCCATCCTTCTCTGCTCCCTCTAATTCATTGCTTTCGATTGCTTATCAGTGGACGTCACCATATCTTGTAGGGAAAGCCAAGGCAGATGTGACGAGAGAGGAACTGAGTCTTGAAGGATGAACAGAGCTTAGCCGAAGTTTAACTCTCTAGTCAGGGAGCTTCAAAGCAGGAGAGTAGGGCAAAGCAAGTTGTGCTTGGGCCAGTAGCAGAAGGTGGAAGAGGAAGAGGGGTGCAATGAAGCCAAGGCTACAGAGAACATCAAGACTAGATCTTGAAGGGCCTAAGATGTCAGGTCAAGGATGTCGGATTTTATTCTGAAGGCTCTGGAACTTCAGAGGAGGATTTTAAACAGGAGTGTGAGCAGATGTGCAAATTAGTAAATGCGACATTCTGGTAATTTGGAGAGTTCCTTAAGAGCAGAAAAGCTCAAAGGGTGCTGTGGGAGTAGCCAGGGGAGAAATGCTGAAAGATCAAACCAGGGAAGATTAAACAGATCAAAGAAGGAAAGAGCTTCAAGAGATACATAGAGGTGTAATTAACAAGACTTTGGTAATTTACGTGATATGGAAGACAGAGAAGAGGAGGGAAGCACTGACTCCAGTTTCCACCTTTGGAAAATGGGTGCAATTCACTGAGGTAGACCCCAGGAGGGAATATCAGGCCTTGTAAGGGAACACGATGAGACTGCAGAGGCTGTGGTGTATGTACCCCAAGTGACACTGGCATCCAGCTATTTCATTTCCAGGCTGGAAGCTCAGGAGACAAGTCTGGAGTGGTTATATTTATTTAGGATGTATTATATGAATTTTAGCTAGATGAAGCCATGGAAGAAATTAGATCAGCTAGTGGGAGCATCAGATTGAGGAGAGATAGTATCTGCAAGACAGCTATGAGGGAAAAAACAGTATTTGAAACAGGTGGAAGAAAGAAAAACCTAAGAAAGACGTCAAGAAGCACACCCATCGAGATTTCTCTGGCTCCTTCTGGCTGTGTGGTGCAGAGCACACACATACAACATTGGGCTGGTGGTCAAGGCTCGGGGCTGGCCCACAGGAGCTTCCTGAAGTCCTGGGCTGGGGCCGCAGTGGGTGGAGTCTCTCTTTTAACAATGTTCTTAATTCTGGCTTATAAACCTTCAGAGTATGCATCATGGCTGTTATGTAAGCACTTGGTAAGATGATAGTATGGTTTTGGGATTGATACAGTGTTCCTCAGCTTTGCTAAAATTGGGACCAGTGACTACACCAGCCTAGCCACAGGAACATATGAGATCAGAACATTTTCCTCCTTTAGGAATCCTCCCAGGGCCGTTGAAGTTGCCATCCTTGCTTCCCTTCCCTGCCCTGTGAATGTAGCCTATGGCCCATCTTCTTTCCAGGTAAACTTCATCTGATTCCTACTGTGTTTTTAATGGAGTAATGCAAGTTAAAGCTATAAACTAATATTGGAAAAATATGCAGAACTCTGCCCACATCAAAGCAGGCAGTTAATAAATATTAACTATTATATCATGATAGCAACTATTAATATTATTAGATGGAGGCTCACCAAGCCTTGAAAAGCAAAGTCATCAGGTGGGATGGTGCTATGGGGTGTCCACTCACTCTGCCTGGTCTACCAAATGCCCACAGTTCATGTTTCTTTACAGGGCACTTACGGGGTCAACAAACCCGCCAGAGAGAACAGATGCAGGGTCTGAGGGGTTGTGAGGTGCTGAGCCACATTGCAGAGTTGCAGGGGTAAGGCTTCTCAGGAAATGGCAAGGGTGGTGACTAGATCCAGTCTCACTCAAAGGCGACTGTGTGGATGGGCCAGCACCATCGAGCTTTTTGCTTAGGGTAAACCAGACTCATGAAGTGGGTCTGTCTTCTCTATGTCATGGGACCACATCTGAGAGACAGTATGTGCCCTGCCTGCAGCAGAGCAGTGCGCCCCTTCCATAAAGGTCCTGTTTCCCATTTAGTTATTGGAGACCTTGTGACACCTCCAGTGTCCTCAGGTGATGTGTTGTGGTCAGTTGGGCATGGTTCCTGGCACTCCATGGACACAACTCACCGGGGAGCAGTCATGTCTGTTAGGAAACAATGCACTAATCATGGGTGAGGAGTGCTTTCTCCAAATTTTCACTCCAAGTAATGTGAAAAAGAAAGTAAAACTGACTTGATTGATTTAATATACCCAAATAATCTATTTATTTGGATAGAAGAACAATAGTAATGTAACTAAATTTGGCCAGGGTTAGAGTTGAAGCAGCTTCCTAGAAATCATCAAGCTGTAAATTCTGCATTGTTTTTCTACTTTACAGCCTCTGGGGAGCTATAGTTTACCCACAGGCACAGCATTTCTCGGTTTGACTGTTCTCTTGGGTTCAAGTCTGGGTGACAGGGGAGTCCTCATCAAGTCCACAACATGAGTTCTTGCCACGAAACCAGAACCCCCAGGGCCCAGCCTTGGGTATGGGCTCTGCATGCTCAGAGATCCAGCCTCACTCTTGCTACCAACCCACAAGTGACACCCAATTGATTGATCAGTGAAGCCATCCAGGTAGTTCTCCAGCCAATGCTGCCCAGTCCTCTTTCAGAGATAAAACCTAACGAGGATTGAAAGATGGTTAGCATGTAGCTTAAGGAAATTCCCAGAATGTAAATGGCTCTTAATAGCAATACATTTTCAGAGAAAGCCCGTAGACTGCATAAGCATTTTTGTGTTCCTAAACTTGGGGTTTTCTAAAGGTCTTGGGACTCAATCTTTCTGAATGTCAAAGAGTGATCATAGCCTGGGTAAGTTAATGTATACAAAACTGCCTAAATTTCTTATTCAGTTTTGTGGGGTTAGCAATTTTCAGCAAATCCTTTTCTCTTTGCCATAAATATTGAGTTAAATAACTCTTTTGAGGCTGGAGTAAAGGGATTTGAGAGATGGGGTGGCCACATTTGCTATTGTTGATCAGTCCCTAGTGTGGAGAGAAGCACAGTGGCCTACTGTCTGCATGGGGTCTTTCTGTCTCTGTACCACCTGCTGCCCCGATGCAGGTGAGAGGCAGTGTTGTGAGGCCCAGTGGACTGGGAAGACAGGCTTTGTACAGCCTACAATCTGCTCTTGTCCTAATCATTCATTTTCACAGGTAACCCAACCAGTTGCCCACCTGACTCTCAGGGCCATGCCCTGACTTTCCCAAAGCAATTCCTGACTCCCTCTAATTTTGCTGTTTAACATTTGTGATATTTTAAGGCTCACTTGCTGCTTTCTCTGGGTTCTTTTGTTTCGGGATCATTGTTCTTACTGAATATTCTCCAGGCTGGGCCCTTCCACTAGAAGCTTCCTCAGAAAATGAGCTGTAGTTGTTCTTTCCAGTCCTCACCAGCCTGAAATGCCTTTCTTCTGGTCATGGAGAAGGGGCTTTGGACAGATGAAGGTTTCTTTGCAGGAAAGCCAAATGGATTGCAATCATGTTCCAGCTTTTAGTGGCATGTCAGGAGTCCATGGAGTCCCATGCCTTTTACTTGGTAAGCTGTCTAGTCACTCCAGATACTGATGAGGGCCCCTCACAGTCAGTCAGTGCTTTATTTTCATTAATCCTTCTGGGGAAATAAACTGTTTCCATTAAAAATTTAGGCTTTCTTCACCTCAGGGAAAATTTCTTCTATTTCCTTTACTATCCTTTGTGCCTCTTCTGAACCACCGTTATTCACAAATTAATTCTCCTTGCTAACTGTGGAGCATTCCCAGGAGTCTGTTAGAAAGGCAGACTCCCAAAACCCTTTCCTGAGTCAGAATCTATGCCTGTACCAAGATCCCAGGGACCTGTGTGCATGTTAAAGATTGAGAAGTGTCGCCCTCCATGGCCTGTCCTTCCCATCCAAACTTTTTGCTCATATTATTTGAATGTTTGAATTAAGTGGATGTTCTTTACCCAACACCTACCTCAGTTTACCATATTTAAAAAGTAGATAACAACAGTACCGATCTCATAGGTTCATTATGAATGTAATTGAGTTAATACTGTTAAGGTACTTTAACAGCGCCTTGCACATAAGTGCTAGATAAACATTTTTTAAATAAATAAAAATGATTTCTGGTGCTCAATATACTTTGTTGTGAGGAAGCATCCCCTTGGTCCTTCCGGGTTATGAATTCATGACTTTCCAGTTCTGTTATTACATTTAAAAAGTCAGAAATAATGTTTTGCAATATCTTCTTATAGATGTGCTTCTCAACTTTGGCTAAACTCAGGGAGCTATTAAAAACCCCAGTGCTCAGGCTGCTGCCCACACCAATTAAGTCAGAGTCTCTGGGGGTGTGAGCTGCATCATTATTTTGTGTTCGCCTGCCCGCCAGGTGATAGCATGCAGCCAGGTTGCCCTGTACAGGCATTCTCCGCCCTCCTACGCTAGCACACCAGCCGTGTCCTGCCCTGTTCTCTGCAGTGTTTTGCTTCCCTTACAGGTGAACGAGCTCCAGGGCATTTGGGGCTCTCTCCTGGCTTCTGCATCTTTGTTCAGGCTGTTGGGGTCTCCAGGGAATGGGGAGATTCAAAGTAAGAGAAAAGTCCAGTTTTGTTTAAGTGGGTTCTTTTCACTTTTCTTAGGCTGGAGATAAAGGGACAGGCAACTGTTGGCTGATAGGCTGCATTTTTTGGTTTATTTTCAGTTCTTGATTGAAAGGTGTGCGGCATAGGCAAGGGGTTTCTCGGGCTTCTCTAGGTGCAGGGACAGGGAAGAGCATTCCTTTTGCAGATGTAGGGGAGAGGTCTGTTTCAGAACTGTGCAGTCCCTCTGGAGGGCAGGGGCCATCATTGGGGTCAACAAGTTTCTCACTGGTCTTGAAATTGGTCCAGTTGTTTCATAGAAGTGATATTTACAGGTTTTTGAATAAACGTAGAAATTGACCCTTCATCTTAAAACTTGAAACTTACATTTATCTCATCTGACTTTCTTCCTCAGGAAACTGACCCGGGCAGGGGACTGAAACTCACTGACTCATGGCATCCAGACAATAAACGCCAGGCCCCTCATTCCTCATGATTGCTTCCTTACCCCTCCCTGAGTCCTTCCTGCACATAGCCACATTCATTCCCTGCTATATAAACCCCCCAATTTTAGTCAGTTAGGAAGACTTCTCTCAATTTCTCTGTTGACATCACCAGAATAAAAAGCCTTCTTCCCTTGCAATACTCATTGTCTCAGTGATTGGCTTTCTGTGCAGTGAGAAATGGGACCTAGCCTAGACCAAACCCTGGCATTCTGGTAACAGTCTGTGTGTAGGGTAAGAGAGTAAAGACAGGGTGCTTGTGCTGACCAGGAGAGTGCAGAGGTCTGCTGGCTGGGACGTTTAGGATCATGTGCTGTCCCTGGGAGGCAGGCTCATTCTGGTGATGAGCTAGTGATTTTTTACAGACCGTTGAATAACAGGGAAGGTAGCCCTTTACCTGGCTTACAAGTCTTCACAAGAACTTTAGTCTGCAAAAGTGTCAGGGATCCTTGAGGAAAAGAGGAAGGTCCAGCCAACTCTTAAGTTCATTTTTTAAATTAGAATTTTCTTGAGAGGGTTTTGGGAGAGAGGATAAGGGTCTGTTCCTTGGTTCAGTTTTCCAGAATTCACACAACATACGAAAGAGAATACCTTTCGTGTGTTTCAGAACACAAGAATTGTGAAATGAAGTGTTGGCAGTGAATGGCAGGCATTTTTCATCTAGAAACTTTCCTGGGGATGCCTTAAATGGACAGACTGGCCTTACTTTCGTTATCAGCACATTCTGCAGGGTTTCATCCCTATGGGAAACCTGGGACCTCCTTTGCCACCTAATATGAGGCCCCAGAGCACCCTTCAGACACCCATGCTGGTGTTGAGGGTGAGCCATTAACTATGTACATTAACCGTATCTTTTATTGTCTGTATTTGGTTGCTTTGACATCTGGGGCTTTGAGGACTCTGGAGGCTAGCCAATTCCTGGAGACATTAAGGGCTAGCCAATTCCTAGAAACACTAAGCAGCTCACACATGAGCACGCTTTTCAAATGCCAGCTAACTGCTGTGAATTCAATGTGTCACCCCAAAATTCATATGTTGAAACTGTAATCTGCAATGGGCTATATTAGTAAGTGGGGACTTTGGGGGACGATTAGGTCATGAGGGTAGAGCCCTTCTGACAGGACTAGTGGCCTTATAAGAAGAGACATGAGAGACTTTGCTTATTTCCTCTCTGCTCTCTGCTCTGTGAGGATACAACGAAGAGGTGGCCATCTACACACCAGAATGCAGACCCTGACCAGACACCTGATCTCCTGCCACCTTGATTTTGGACTTCACAGCCTCCAGAACTGTAAACAATAAATATTTGTGGCTTAAGCTGCTCAGCCTATGTAAGGTATTTTGTTATGGCAGCCTAAACTAAGACAACAATTAAACTGGAGCCCACACCCCCAGCCCCACCTTTATGGGGCTCTGACACTCAGGTCACCATCCTCCTGCCCTATTCACCCCAGGGCCAGACACCAGACAAGTAGGCACAGCCCTATCTGATCCTAAGCCTGTGTACACTGCCATACCCATTTATTCCAGTGGATACCAAAATGTAGGTTCCTACCCACTTTTCCTCACTCCCTCTGTCTCTGGATGGCCCTGGTGCTTCCTTGTGTGACTCTCGATGGAGTGCCATATTCCTCATCTTGGGATCTGTGAGAATAGTAATCTGTCTTTCTGGTGGCAGTCAGTCATCTTCCAATCTACTGGCCTTTCCATGCCTACATAATAATAAACCTATATTAAAACAGCATATGTGTTTGGGAGCATCCAAAGGCAATGTATCAGCAAGAGACTGGGCTCTCAGGCATCTCAGATTTAGAGATGTTCAAGGATACCTTTTCTATTAACACTTGCACGGTCGATCCAGGGATGCAGCATCTGTAGCTCTACTCCTTCCTGCTTGACAATGATGTACAGCCACGGTGCTAGGCCCTTAAGTACAATCCTCTAAATCTATATATCTTACTGAGCCAGATTATTTGTCTTTCTGACAATATTAGGCCCTGGAAATGTAATTTTTTAAATTAAAGAACTTCATAACATGGTCTCCCAGAAGAGCTTCATCCAGTCCAGATGAGGACATTTATCTCCAGTTCTGTCCCCTTGGTGATATTTTAATATTGTATAATTACTTAACAATGTGCCTATTAATTTTAGCAGAATCTCACAACTGCCTTCTTGTGCTACTGCAAATTGGATAGTTTGAGAAAAGTTTTCTTCTGTTAAAATACATGCCACTTTTTAAAGATAATTCGCATGAAATTATTACCAAGTTAAGACATTTTTTCTAGAGGTTTTCACAATTTAAACCGTGCATGATAAAGAATTTTGGAACCCATAGGAAGCAGGCTCCACTGAAATTCTAAAGGCATTTCAGACTTCAGGATTGAAAAAGGTTCTGGAGTGAAGAGACACCAGCTGTCAGGCTGGTTGAACTTGGAGGCTCAGAAGATGTCCCCAGCCTGCAGTTTCCCCATTTGCATCTCACATCTGTCTCTCTTCTGTGTAGGTTCCATTCCCCATCGTGCTGATGCCTCATGGACACAGCAGGCAGTAGCAGCTCTGTCCCCCTGGCTCAGGCAAGTGAAATCTTCTGAATGTCTTCCTAGAGGGGAGGAGGCAGGAATCCCAGGAGAAAATGGAAGAATCAGTACTGAAAAAAGAAATAGAAGCTGATTACAAAAATCACGTATATTACTATTTTTTTTTTTCTGAGAGCAACACTAGCTTAATTGTAGTGTTGAAATAATTTCTGATATAAGCCAATATTTTGTGATTCCATATTTTATAAAAGAAGGTGTTTGTATGAATTTTAAGTAATTCCTACATCTGACCCAGGCAACTAAAGTGTGTCTTGTGCTCCAAATAGAATACCTCACATAAAGAAGTGGGGAGGAATCCTTCAAAGGAAGAGAACAATGAAGATCAAGTTTTAGTGGTCATGAGAAATAATCATCAGCTCACTCCTTTTATTTATGAATTAACCTTTTCAAGGAAGAGAGATCAAAAGGAAAAATAAATAAATCTCCACAATGGGAAGGCTATGAATGGAAACAAAATCCAACCTTTGAACTAAATCGAATACAGAAAGGAGACTGTAACAGCCTAAAGTAGAAAAACAAAAAGAGTAGTAGGAGGATAGAGGACAGAAGTATAGATTAGCTTAGCAGTCTTCTTCCTCTGAGATGATATTTCAGCACAATCTACAAATCTACTTGCACATAAATAAAGGATATAAATGTAAATATATAAAGTATGTGAGTAAGCTTGATATTTTAAGTTATGAAATAATCAAGAGTATAAATTGTTGACTAGAATTTTTAAAACATATCTGACTGTGACCTGAGATTTTTCTTTCTTTCTTTTTTTTTTTTTTTGAGTCACAGTGTCTCACCATTGCCCAGGCTGGAGTGAAGTGGCACCAACATGATCTCAGCTAGCTGCAGCCTCTAATTCCAATCTCAAGTGATCCTCCCACTTCAGCCTCCCAGTTAGCTGGGGCTACAGGCACATACTACCACTCCTAGCTGAGATTTTTCAATTTTAGTTGACTTTTTTGGGTGAGAGCACTTGGTGGTTTCCCCGAGGACAAATTAAAGAAATTGCTAAATTATGCCATGTTAGATCACATCTTCCTAGGCCCGAAACGACCTACGGTAACTCTCTTATGATTTTTTTTTTCTTTTTTTGAGACAGAGTCTTGTTCTGTCACACAGGCTGGAGTGCAACGGCATGATTTCAGCTCACTGCAACCTCTGCCTCCCAGGTTCAAGCAATTCTTGTGCTTCAACCTCCTGAGTAGCTGGGACTATAGGTGTGCACCACTACACTCGGCTAATTTTTGTATTTTTAGTAGAGACAGGGTTTCACCATGTTGGTCAGGCTGGTCTTGAACTCCTGACCTAGGGTGATCCACTGACCTTAGCCTCCAAAAATGCTGCGATTAAAAGTGTGAGCCACCCCACCCTGCCTCTTAAGGTATTAACACACAAAGAATGTTTCAGTGCTGGTTGTGTACTCTAAGTCAAAACCAAAAAGTAATTTCATGGAGTCAGGGATGGTCAGTCTAGATCAGCACTGTCCAGTGGAATTTTTGATGGTGATAGAAATGATTTAGATCCACACTGTCCCAATTTGAGGTCCCCAGTGCACCCACCATGCATCTATCCATTCCCTTATCTATGAAATGCCAACTAGTGAGTACCATGGCTCTAGGGCACTTGTAATGTGGCTGGTGCAAAGGAGGAGCTGAATTTTAAATTTCATCTAATATTAATGTCAATTCAAATTTAAATTTAAACAGGCACGTGTGACTACCCCTTTTGGGTAGAAAAAAATATGATGCCAACAGGTAAAAAATCCTGCATCTGGGGTGCATTTTAACCACTGCGCAAAAATACTTTGTACTGTGTCTTTATGCAGCATTATTAAGCAGCAAGTGGGAGCCAGACACTGAAAGTAGAGAACATCATATCTGCCCCATAGTTTCTCTCAGGCTCAGCAAGGTCACACTGCCCTGAGAGTCCCCAGGGATCAGCAGTCCTTACTGATGCAGTTGTCCTGCGAAGGATTTTGAGGTTGGCTACTGTGGAACCTCCATAGGCTCCTAACTCTCCATGGATTCAGCTCAGGCATTTGCCAGCTCAGCCAGTGCATTTGGATGTAGGGTGTGTTGAACGCTGTTGCTGGAAAGAGATGACACTGCCGAAGCAATTATGCTCTATTTTTTTTTCCAAGAAAACCCTCATGCTTAGCAATTTTGAAAATTATTTTATCTGAAAAAATTACCTCTCCTAAGTGTGTTGTAGAAGGCTTCAGAGTTGACCTTACAGAAGTGTGGCTAAATAGGAGGATTTTAGAACTGGAAGAAAATGTAGAGTCCATCTGCCTGGCCCCATGTTTGCATTTCACAGATAAGGGAATGGCACTCAGAGAAACTGACTTGCCTGTAGCCATATGGTTAATTAGTGGCAGAGATGAAACTAGAATTCAGTTCTTCTGGTTCTCAGTTTCTTTTTACTACAGAATGTTGTGGCTTATCTCTGTTATATCTGGAATACCACATCATATTTTTGACAGCATTTCAATGTTAGAGACATGCTACTTTATTAACAGTCCTCACCTAAATCTTCATTCTCTTCAAATGCCTCCTGAGTAGATAGAGCCCATTGCTGATGAAAGAATTTAACTTAAAGAACTAACTTTACTGCATTGAAATAAGTCCGTTAAACATTCTGCACTTTAAGCTTTTATTCTAGATTCCATTGTGAGGTGATAATGAGGTGCTGAAAACTAATTAGATCATCAGACAAAACTGTCTGGCCTGCCATCTGCTGAGTCTGGAGAGTGATAGTCCCTGGTTGAAATGAGAACTAGGACTAAAAATAACCACCTCCACCCCTTTTTTCTTCCTGTTCCTTGCCCTGTTCTTGTCTTGGTGCATGGTGGAGAAAGGATTATGTAAGATTCAAGGCTGGTTTGCCCTATGTAGATGTTAGATCTTATATATCCATATAGTATTGCAACTGCAGTATTGCAGTGTTCTTCATCTTCTAGTAGGTTTCACCTCCACCTCCATTCACCTGCCCTACTCCATCATATGTTTAGGGGCATGGAAGATGGTTTAAGTGGCATAGTATTCACATTAACCAAGTTGTCGAGACCCCAAAGCATACATGGGCAGAATGTCTCCCACTTGGATTTTGGAATGAATTCCTGGATCCTTTCTGCAGGTGAACTTGATTTCTAGCTCTTCTTTTACCATGGATTCAAATGGCTCATCCTTCTGGAACCAGCTAGGCAGCCTTTCTTTGTTCACAAGCACCTGATTCTATTATTTTCCAGGAACAAAGAACTAAACTTGATGGCCAAGTTTGCTCCTCAGATTATTAAAATCCTAGTAACTGTTTACTTTGCCCCTAGTACTCACCCAGAATGCAAGACTGGCCCAGAACAGCTGGGACTTCATTTTTTTTAAATCTGTGTACCCTTGGCTTCCACTTCCAGAGCTCTCTGGGGGAAATGGTTGAACTTTTGGAGGTCTATACTAGATGACAGGGCATGAAGTTTGTGTGAGGGACTATTTTGTCAAATTATTGCGGCTGTCACTTTCAAGTTATGATTCAGAACTGAAAAGTCAGGTTCCTTTTGAAAATCAGTGAAACCACGTGCTCTAGCATAAAGCAAACAGTAAAGAAGACAAATTCAAAATTGGAATTCAAAATTCCAACACTCAGTAAGACATACGCCAGAAATTAGTCATATTTGTGTTAATGCTAAATAAATAATAGTACTCTGGTATTGAATTAAGATTGTACTTTATAGGGTATTTTTTCTCTTACAAACAGGGGCCACTCTTAACTGTCCAATTTGTGTTCTAAAAAAACCCCAATGGCTAATACTTAGGTTGTATTTACACAGCACTTTTGACTCAACTCTTTCATTCAAAGCAGATTTGTGTTAGCCCCATCCACAACATTAGCTATGAGGTCTCTCTGCTGCCCAAATGTAACTGACATCTCCAAACTCCGCCATGACCAAAAATGAATCAAGACAAACCTACAACCACCACCATGGAAACAGACAACCAATGAGCTGAAGAGATGAACAAAATTCAACTGCTCCAAAATAATAGTGGATGTGTGTTAACTTGGTTCCGAATCGCTTGTTTCTTACTGAGGCCAGAATCACTGAGTTTCCTGTAATAGCTCCATTTCCATTTTTTTTTTGGACTAATTATTTTAAATGAAAGGCCTGAATGATGACCTGTCCCATCATTGCATGCTTTAAACTGGCTCCTCCACTCACCTTTTAGTGGACACAGGAATGACAGTGAATTTGTGGTGTCATGGCCAGCCGGATGGTATGAATAGGAGCCCTCTGACCTCCACTTCATCCTTGTCTTTGCCTACTTGTGTGTCCCTCCATGACCTGCAGGCTGCTGGCCTGTTCCCAGCTCCACACTCACACGATTGAACTTAAAATGTTGACCTTTGCTGCTCAAAATGTTGTTCGTGAAATATCATCCCAGGCCTCTTGTATGAGTTTGTTAGAATCAAAGAATTTCAGGCCCACCTTAGACCTGGGGAATCATGAGCAGCCCTTTAGTCAGACGGCTGTGTACATTACAGTTCTAGATATACTATTGGGCATCGTGAGTGTTTTCTCTCTTTGGTTCCAGGACTTGATTCTCCCTGGTTCCACCTCAGTGCCTGCTCCTGCCCCAACAGCCACTTGCATGGGGATTGCCTGACAGTGGCCTCCCAGTATGATGCGGAGAAGAGGAGAAAGCCTCAGCTGTTCCTTGTCTTGGATAGAGCTGTACTGCTGCACAAGTTTTAATTATTATATGTGTGTTTTCCTCCCTCTAATAGTTTATAAATTCCCTTAAGGGCAGAATCCATTTGTGATTCAACTCTTTATCACACCAAGTGCTCTGGATGTGCCTCATTTAGCAATAGATTTAATTTATTAAATTAAGGAGTGCACGTACATGATGGGAAATGGCTGAGACTCAAGGTTTGCATTTGAAACATCGCTGGAGGGGATGTGAAATATTTGATGACCAAACAGCAAACCTTGAGAGAAGAGGCACTAATTGGAAATATAATAGATGCCACATTAAGGCAGATATCATTCAACCCCTCGCTGGACTGACCCCACTGTATCTGAATTTCATTTTTCTTCTGCCTTTCTAAAATGGGAGGTTAGTACCACAATCATGGGATTATTAAAATAATCAATTTAAATTATATACATAAAGCAAATTACAAACTGCTTGACACATGACAAGGATTTAATAAATCTGTGCTACCCCTTCTCCATTTCTAACCCGGCTTAAGTAAGAAATGCAAAAAATAGATGCTTTTTTTGGTGAAGGAAGTATAGAGCAAGGACATTTGGATAAATTATTTGAAATAATTAGTATTTGTTTTCTTTCCATCATGTCAAAACAGAGAATTTGAAGTAATTTCAAAACTAAGAGTAGTGGTCCAAAAGAAAAAACAGAAAAACTTCTCCTAGTTTAGCCATAATTTAAACACAACATTCACTAATGAGCAGAACTGTGTCTATAATATTTCTGGAGTTCAAGGTGGGTAGGGAAACAAGTTTGGTAAGTCACAGTGCTGGAAAGGAGGAAAATGGTAATTCTGCTGAGCAAAGAAGCAGCTCTGAAAGAAGTTTCTTATAAGAATCCTTTAGTGGATCATTCCACCAACATATTTCTATATTTCATACAATGACATTTACATGTCATACAATGGAATATGTTTATTTCATAAACAGACTCCACATGGATTTTTCTCACAACAATCACATTGAAGGCATAATCATGAAAATCCATTAATGGAAGTTCATTTTCCTTAATCCTCTCCCTCATTTGAAAATCTCTGTTCCTCTAAAGGAACTTTGTGTTCTCCTTTAGCAGGTGTAGTCCTCCGTGTACACGATTCCATCTCAGGACCCACACCCAGGCTGTGATAATTTATTAATGAAGGACTTATGCATAGTTCACTGCAGGTTGTGAGAATGAGCAGCATCTCATTTATGTTTTTGTCTTCGTTGCCTACAGCCATGCCTGGTACCTAGTAGTGAGTAATAAATGGATGAACAGGGAGTGAGTGACAGGCACACTGGTTCTCAGCTCTGGCTGTACTTTAGAGTCCTCTGGGGAGCTTTTATATAATATTGATGCCTGAAAACTTCCCCTAGAAATGTGGACTTAATTGGCTTGGGGTAAAGAACTGTCACAGGTTCTTTATAAGCTGGTCAAAGTGATTTAAATGTACAGTCAGTGCTGAGAACCAATAGGACAAATTATCTAAATATACTATTCAACTTAGTGAGATTATAGCATAATTTTAACCAGTTACTATACGATGTAGGGTAGTGTGATGGATACCAGAATGAGGAAGACACACTCCTTGCCCTTCAAAAGCTGATAATTTGGTAGCAAGAGATGGGATGGACATTCCAATCAGTATCTGGCATGATGATGATGATGATGACGACAATAAGAGCATGTTCTATCAAATGCACATATGGTGCCAGCCACAGGGAGCTTTACAACCTACATTATCTTATTTAATCTCTACAGCCACCCGGTGAGAGAACCATTGTCATTTACTTAATCCCATTTTGCAAGATCACAAGACTGAGGTTGAGTGAATGGAAGGGTTTTGGACATGACTTCAAATCATTTTAACGTGTGCTTTTCCTTTTTGGCGGGATGGTCTTCTGAATTTCCCTTTTTAGTTTCTACTTTACCATGAAAATGGAAGGGAAATATGCTGAGGCCTGCTTGGGGCTATTTGTGCGGCCCCTGGTGCCCGTGTTGGCTGTGCCCACCCGTGACTGGGGTGGTGTGGCTGTGTGTCCCTGGTGCCTGCGTTGACTGTACATGCCCGTGGCTGGGACGACATGGCCGTGTGGCCCCCAGTGCCCCTGTTGACTGTGGCTGGGGGTGGCTGGGTGGTGTCCGTGTGGCTGCCCGTGGCTGGGGGTGGCGTGGCAGTAGCTGATTGCCCTCGCGGTGCCGCTGGGTGGGCCCGGATGTGGGGAAGCCGACGGTGAGCGGGAACCCTCACTTTACAAATGTGGGAAATGAGGGGGTCATGGTTTAAGAACTTTAGTCCAGGACACATAGCTGGCCAAAGTACGCTATGTGCCAGGCGCCATTTTAAACCCTTTATGAGTATTGACTCAGTCCTCATAAAACCCTGTGAGGAATGGACCATTATCTCCTTTTTACTGTTGACAAAACGGAAGCAACGTAGTTAATCCACTCGCCCAAGTCATAAATCAGTAAGAACCAGAAGGCCCTCTAGGCGATCTCTTCTCACCCACAGCTCGGGCGGCCCTTAGCAGTAGGTGATTGAGTCCGGATTCCACAGAGGCCTGGCAGAGGCTGGAGGGAACGCGGCGTTACATTTTATTACGTGGTGAATTGCCGCTGTTAGCATTAAGATTACTTCTCTTAAACCCAAGCCTGTCCTTGGTGGCCAGGGAGGTATAATTGAGGGGGTGGGAAGCAAAGTCTCTCTGGCCCTCAGCTCACTAAACATTTCCCGACACTCAGCAGCCTCCTTCCTCAGAAACTGTTTTTAGAGTCACAAAAGATTTTAAAGACACAATTTTATAAACTGTTAAAATAGCAGAGTTCTCTGTTTTACTTTATTTTCCTCCTCCTCATGCTTTACTCCCATGGCTTCACTCTTCTTCACAGCCAGATCCACAGAGAATTAAATTCGCTGCTTCCCAGGGCAGACCTCCAGCTTGTTCCATTTGGGCAGACTTTCTTTTCTTTTTGCATTTCACACGCACACGCAAGCACACACACATGCACACACCCACATGCACACACATGTGCACGCTTGCATACACACGCACACATGTGCACACACCTATGCACGCACACCTACGTACACACACGTGCACATACACGAAGAGGCACATGTACACACACAATAGTTTGTGATCCTTCATTCACATTTAGGTGTGATTCTTCATCCTTTTCAAGCCTTCCCAGGCATTCGTAGAAAAGTAGATCTGGAAAGCTTTCTGACCCAAGTTCTGGGATGGGAAGGCACTTAGAGAGAGATTGCTTGTTGATTCCCAGTGTTTGGAAAATACTTGCAAAGGGGTTTCATGCCTTGCCCACCTCCTGCAGCTCCTCGAGGGTGACACTTGGACCAGTGCTGGGTCTCTCCTCCACATAAGGATCCTTCATTAGGAAGCAGGCTCTGCTCTATAAGCTTGGGTCAAGCAGAAAAAACCCAACCTTCCACGTGTTTATAACCTAGCAAGGGGAAGTTTCTAAAAAGCCAGAGATCTACATATGAATTTTATGACAGTTTTCTGCTTTCATTTCCTGGGGACAACACTTGGGGAAGATATTAAGACAACTCTGGAGAAAACCGAGTGTAGTAAGGCTGATGTTTCTCCATATGTTCCTGAAGAACCCCCAGATGGGGAGAGTAGAAAGGGATGTTAGTGTAGCTCCATCCCAACTCAGTTCAACTCACACAGACAGAGGCAAGACTACTGCACCACCACCCTGCCACAGCTCTTGGCCACATGCGAATCCCAAGAGGAGATATGGCCTAAGCTCAAGCTGGGACCCACCCTGGCAGCCTAACCTTGTAAGTGAAGAGGGTGTGCCCCTCTTCACTAGTGAGAAACCAGGGAGGTTGATGGTGAATTCAGAAGTTCTTGCAGGTTGGCTCTCAGCTGTACATCCTAGGGTGCTGAGACTTCCAGCTCCATCCCTATCCCTGTCCTTCAGTGTTAGATTAGACATTTCTGTGTCTCTCCATGATTCTCTTGGGATTCTCTTAGGGCGGCGCATGCGCCAGGTACCTTCAGTGCTTCTCCACCATCGAAAGCTGGCTGTCCTCAGCTCTTTTCTTTCCACGTTGGGGAAAGCTATGTGTTCAGCAACTCACTTTCTGAGACTCAACCGTTCTGAATCTTTCCAGGTGTAATAAGTTAACTTGGGGAATGGTGGCCAGAGTAGTCTGCGGAGTTCTCCACCTCTCTCTTCTCTTAGGGATGTTGTGATTTGTATTTGCCAATGATGTATTATTTGTCATTTCTCCCCACTTTCTTCCAGAATGGACTTAATACATAAAAATTATAGGTTGAGAATTGACTTGATTCAGATGAAGAGAGTAGTTTACAGGCTGGTAGAGGTTGGAAAACAATTCAGTTTGCCCCTCAGTCCCTTACTGAGGAAGGACTAGTGAAAGTTACCCTGATAAAATTTTCAGTAGTTTAGAGAACATCATTACCGGCACCATATCAGTGGCCTAACCCGCAACCCCTCTGCTTTAAATAATTTTTTCATAGTGTTTTCCTAATGATTTTCTTTTATTAAATATAGCATACGTTCTCTAAAGTGCACAGAACACTAAGGGCACGTTTATACAGCAAATACCCTGTAACAAAAATCAAGAATGGCTATGTTATTTATGGAACTCAGTGCAAAATGAGAGTGTGAGTCCCCTTATTAAAAAATTATAAAAAATTTTGACCAGGCACGGTGGCTTACGCCTGTAATCCCAGCACTTTGGGAGGCCGAGGCGGGCGAATCACCTGAGGTCAGGAGTTTGAGACCAGCCTGACCAACATGGAGAATCCCCATCTCTACTAAAAAAATACAAAAATTTAGTCAGGCGTGGTGGTGCATGCCTATAATCCCAGTTACTTGGGAGGCTGAGGCAGGAGAATTGCTTGAACCCAGGAGGCGGAGGTTGCGGTGAGTGGAGGTCATGCCACTGCACTCCAGCCTGGGCAGCAAGAGCGAAATTCCATCTCAAAGAAAAAAAAAAAAAAAGAATTTCAAGATGACAGAGGCCGAGCGTTAAACCAAATACAGTGTCTTCTAAGAATGGGCTTTGTGCAATGGTGCTGGTTGCAGCCATAAAGTCAGCCTTGATGAGAATACAGCAGACACACCCTTTTGTACTATTTCTTCATCGCAACATCCTTCCTCTCACTAAAGGTAATCACTGTCCTGAACATCTACGTCAATCAGTCTCATGCTTTCTTTATGTTGCATTACCTCCCTGTGCGTATCCCTAATGATGCAGTCTTCCCTCAGTATTCATGGGGGATTTGTTCCAGGACGCCTTGTGAGTACCGAAATCCAAGGATGCTCAAGTCCTTGATACAAAATGGTGTATTATTTTCATATGACCTATGCACACTCTCCCATATGCTTTCAGTCATTTCTAAGTTCATTTTTGATACCTGATACAATGCCATTGCTGTGTAAATAGTTGATATATTTTTATTTGCACAATTTTTTATTGTTGTATTTTATTTTTTATTGATATTTTTCCCAAAAGTTTTCAATCAACCGTTGATTGAATCTGTGAATGTGAAACTCATGGATACAGAGAGCTGGCTGTAATGTTTTTATTTATTTTATACAATGGAAGTGGGATCACTGGTAGATTATTTTCTTCTCAATACGTCTGTTGTTAAATTCATTCATACTGTTGTGTGTTGCTCATTGATTAAAATTGCTCTATATTATTTCATTGTATGAACATAACACAACATATCCACTTTAATGCAGATAGATGTATGGGCTGCTTTCAGTTTTTGGATATTTTGAATACTAGCTTACATATATTTGGGTGTATTTCCTATAAGTTTCTCTGGGGTACATAACTTTATATGTTTTCAGATATGGACTTGCTTGGCCATAGGGTAAAAGCATCTTTAAATTTGGCAGAAAATATCAAAAAGTTTTCTGAAGTATTTATATCAAACTCGCAAGAGTATTAAATGGGAGTTCACATTGTTCTGCAATGTTATAAATACTTAGTGTTAAAAGACATTTCTATTTTTCTAAATCTAGTAGGAGTATAATTGTATCTCATTGTAACTTTAATTTGCGTTTCATTTATTACTAACAAGGTTATCAACTTTTTCACATATGTACCGACTGTTTAGATTTCCCCTCTTGTAAAAAACCTGTTCAAACATTTTGTCTATTTTTTATTGCTTTGTGTGTCTTTTTCTTGTAGATGTGTAGATCTTTATATACCCTAGATATTAATCCTTTGTTTTAACTAGAGGAAATATCTTCTCCTACTTGGTGATGCGAATTATCTCTCTCTCTCTCTTTTTTTTTTTTTTTTTTTTTTTTTTGAGACAGAGTCTCGCTCTGTCACCCAGGCTGGAATGCAGTGGTGTGATCTTGACTGACTGCAATCTCTGCTACCTGGGTTCAAGTGATTCTCCTGCCTCAGCCTCCTAAGTCACTGGGATTACAGGTGTGTACCACCATGCCTGGCTAATTTTTTTGCATTTTTATTGGAGACGAGGTTTCACCATGTTGGCCAGGTTAGTCTCGAACTCTTGACCTCAGGTGATCCACCTGCCTTGGCCTCCCAAAGTGCTAGGATTACAAGCATGAGCCACTGCACCTGGTATCTTTTTGATATCTTTTATGAATGGATGTGGATCAATTTTTGTGTCTGGTGTGAGGTAGAAATCCCATTTCATGTTTTAAAACACACGTGCAATTTTCCCTGCTCCATTTGTTGCAAAGACCCCCTTCCCTATGGCATATGGGGCCACCTCTATCCTGTGTCTGGTTTCCACATGTGTGAGGTCTGTTTCTGAGCACTCTCTTAGAGCCCTTTGAGGCCCTTCATGAAAGGCAGAACTGCATTGTGTAAGAAATCGAGGGTTGACTGTCATTCCTTCGCTCTTTAAAACGTTTGTCTATAACAAAATGAGTTTTTAGTGGGGCAATAGGCTGTTTTAGTGAGCCGTGGTGTTCATGAATCTTTTTTCTGTAATGTTTATGGATGGCAAAGTGAAGAAGTGGCAGGGTAGAAGTCATAAGGCCCGAGTTCAAAGCCAGCTGGATTATGCTTACAAGGAATTCTGCGTAAGTAACTTCTGTATGTCAAATCTTTTTAATCAAAGATAACAGCTCTCCAGCTGACTTAATGGAGCTGTTAACAGGATTAAATAATATAATTTAGATTTTAAAATATTTGTTAACAATAGCAGCACATGTAGTGCAAATGTAGGCGGAAGACAAGAAAGTAATAAATACCCATGAACAACACAACCGTGTTGAGGGTGGAGTTGATTTGGTCTCGTGTAGCAGGTAGACACTGGGCATTATTGTGTGTAGTATCAGTAGATTACTACTGTGATGCATGACTACTTACCCCTTTTCACCACTGCCTACTTTCTGCTTCTATTATTATTACCAAATCCAGAAAGCAGATACCGGTCCTGTCATGTTTTAATATGGAATCAGTAGGAAAAAGCTCCCAAATTTCTTTTCCACTGATGCTTGAGTGTTTTTCATTCTTGCTTAATTCTTTGGATTTAATTTTCACTCTTTCCCTGGGGATTGTTCTTTGTGAGTGGTGGTAATGCTGAATTCCCACACATGAATGTCACCACCTTACAGAAACTTCCTGGAAAGCAGCAGAGAGGGAAGCGGGGAGAGAGAGAGAGAGAGAGAGAGAGAGAGAGAGAGAGAGAGAGAGAGAGAGAGAGAGAGA